>NW_020931532.1:0-1577 GCF_003984885.1 Neopelma chrysocephalum | reverse complement strand
CCCCATAAACCCCCCTTGTACCCACAGATCCCCCAAACCCCCCCTTGTACCCACAGACCCAAATTCACAAAGCAACCCCTGAAGGAGCCAAATATTAAGTTGCACAATTTATAGGATCCCAGAATGGGTTGGGTTGGGAGGGACCTTAAATCCCACCCAGTGCCACCCCCTGTCATGTGCAGGGACACTTCCCACCATCCCAGGTCGCTCCAACCCGGCCTTGGGCACTTCCAGGGATGGGGCAGCCATGGCTTCCCTGGGAAATCCACTCCTGCCCCTCACTAGGAAGAATTTCTCCCTAAAATCCCACCTAAATCCACCCTCTTCCAGCTGCACTCCTGCCCCTCAGGACATTGGGATCTCCCTGATATCAGCAAATCAAGGGAGCTCCCACTTTTTAAGACAAAACCATTTTTGCCGAGCCTTCCAGCGCTCCGAGCGGAGCTGGAAGTGTCTCCTCAGAAATCCCAGAGACTTCCACGGTGCTTCCCAGCCCTGTGCAAACATTGGCTCCCTAATCACTCCTCGGGGATGAGCCCATGGAGCCGGGCCATGGCTCATTGAGTAAAACCATCCCCAGCCCTCTCCATCCCTTCCCGCTCCCTCCGGGGACGGCTCGGAACGTTCTCCCATTCCCACGGCGAGTCCAGAGCGTCCAAAATTAAAAAAATTAAAATGAATCCAAATTTAAAAAAGCCTGTCCCAAAATTCACACTGCTGGGCTCTCCCTGCCTCCAAACCCTCCTGCTTGTTTGTGACCATCATCCCACTCGGATCCCTGCTTCCCTCGAGCCTGGATTTAATAAAGCTGGAAAACTGGGAAGGCGGGAGAAGCAGCATTTAGGTGGGATTGCAGGGAAGGGCACAACCTCGTGGTGTGGTGGGAAAAGGCCCCAGGAATGATGAGGATGTTCCCACAACATCCAATTTATCCACCTCATGTGCTGCCCCTTTCCATCACTGAGCACCCCAAGGGCTCCATCGGGATTGGCACAACCCTTGGTGTGGTGGGAAAAGGCCCCAGGAACGATGAGGATGTTCCCAAAACGGGAACATCAATTTATCCCTCTGGCTGTGGGCAGAGGGGTCACCCCGTGTGCTGCCCCCTTTCCATCACTGGGTGGGGTTTCCATCACCCCAAGGGCTCCACTGGGATCCAGGAGCTCTCCCTGGAGCAGGGTGGGTGCTCCAGGGTGGCTGAATGGAGAAGGGAGGGTGGGAGCAAAAAGCCCCACCAAAAAAAACCCAAAAAACAGAAAAAATGAGTTTTCACACTCAGAGAAATCAGGGAAACAACAAGAGTCAGCTTGGGAAATTTTAAGTGTTTCTACTTTTCCCACAAGGATGTTCTAATTGGGAAATCGAGGCTGCTCGGTGCCCTTTAGCTCAACCCCTTTGAAGAGGGAGGTTGAGCACCCAAGAAACACCCCAAAGTCACTCATTAACTCTGGGAAATGTTGGACATCAGGTGAGATTCTGCGTTTTTTCCATCGCTGACAATCCAAAACAGACCAACCAAACCCAAATTGCACAGAGATGATCAAGAAACACGTGAAAACCTCAGGAATATTAAATTC
>NW_020931531.1:0-1722 GCF_003984885.1 Neopelma chrysocephalum | reverse complement strand
ACCCCCCTTGTACCCACTGAAACCCCATAAACCCCCCTTGTACCCACTGAAACCCCATAAACCCCCCTTGTACCCACAGATCCCCCAAAAACCCCCCTTGTACCCACAGATCCCCCATAAACCCCCCTTGTACCCACAGATCCCCCATAAACCCCCCTTGTACCCACTGAAACCCCATAAACCCCCCTTGTACCCACAGATCCCCCATAAACCCCCCTTGTACCCACAGACCCAAACTCCCAAAGCAACCCCTGAAGGAGCCAAATATTAAGTTGCACAATTTATAGGATCCCAGAATGGATTGGGTTGGGTTGGGAGGGACCTTAAATCCCATCCAGTGCCACCCCCTGCCACGGACAGGGACACCTTCCACTATCCCAGGTCGCTCCAACCCGGCCTTGGGCACTTCCAGGGATGGGGCAGCCAAAGCTCCTCTGGGAAATCCATCCCTGCCCCTCACTGCCCTCACAGGGAAGAATTTCTCCCTGATATCCCACCCAAATCCACCCTCTTCCAGCTGCACTCCTGCCCCTCAGGACGCTGAGATCTCCTTGATATGAGCAAATCAAGGGAGTTCCCACTTTTTAAGACAAAACCGTTTTTGCCGAGTCTTCCAGCGCTCCGAGCGGAGCTGGAAGTGTCTCCTCAGAAATCCCAGAGACTTCCACGGTGCTTCCCAGCCCTGTGCAAACATTGGCTCCCTAATCACTCCTCGGGGATGAGCCCGTGGAGCTGGGCCATGGCTCATTGAGTAAAACCATCCCCAGCCCTCTCCATCCCTTCCCGCTCCCTCCGGGGACGGCTCGGAACGTTCTCCCATTCCCACGGCGAGTCCAGAGCGTCCAAAATTAAAAAAATTAAAATTAATCCAAATTTAAAAAAGCCTGTCCCAAAATTCACACTGCTGGGCTCTCCCTGCCTCCAAACCCTCCTGTTTGTTTGTGACCATCATCCCACTCAGATCCCTGCTTCCCTCGAGCCTGGATTTAATAAAGCTGGAAAACCGGGAAGGTGGGAAAGACGGCGTTTAGGTGGGATTGGCAGGGAAGGGCACAACCTCTTGGTGTGGTGGGAAAAGGTCCCAGGAATGATGAGGATGTTCCCACAACGGGCCAATTTATCCACCTCATGTGCTGCCCCTTTCCATCACTGAGCACCCCAAGGGCTCCATCACAACCCTTGGTGTGGTGGGAAAAGGCCCCAGGAATGATGAGGATGTTCCCAAAACGGGAACATCAATTTATCCCTCTGGCTGTGGGCTCTGGGTGGGGTTTCCATCACCCCAAGGGCTCCGTTGGGATCCAGGAGCTCTCCCTGGAGCAGGGTGGGTGCTCCAGGGTGGCTGAATGGAAAAAGGAGGGTGGGAGCAAAAAGCCCCACCAAAAAAAACCCAAAAAACAGAAAAAATGAGTTTTCACACTCAGAGAAATCAGGGAAACAACAAGAGTCAGCTTGGGAAATTTTAAGTGTTTCTACTTTTCCCACAAGGATGTTCCAATCCAGAAATCGAGGCTGCTCAGTGCCCTTTAGCTCAACCCCTTTGAAGAGGGAGGTTGAGCACCCAAGAAATGCCCCAAAGTCACTCATTAACTCTGGGAAATGTTGGACATCAGGTGAGATTCTGCGTTTTTTCCATCACTGACAATCCAAAACAGACCAACCAAACCCAAATTGTACAGAGATGATCAAGAAACACGTGAAAACCTCAGGAATATTAAATTC
>NW_020931530.1:0-316 GCF_003984885.1 Neopelma chrysocephalum | reverse complement strand
TGGGGGGACACAGGGGATGGTGAGGGGACACGGGGGGCTGTGGGGGACGCAGCAGGGTGTGGGGGACACAGGGGATGGTGAGGGGACATGGGATGTGGCGAGGGGACACGAGGGGCTGTGAGGACATGGGGAGCTGTGGGGGACACAGGGTGTGATGAGGGGACACAGGGGATGGTGAGGGGGCACAGGGTGCAATGAGGGGACCCACGATGCCCCCGGGGGACACACAGGATGCCCTCGGGGGACACAGGGTGCCGTGGGGGACACAGGGGATGGTGAGGGGACACGGGATGTGGCGAGGGGACACGAGGGGCTG
>NW_020931529.1:0-1719 GCF_003984885.1 Neopelma chrysocephalum | reverse complement strand
CTGTGGAGGGGGAAGAGCTCGGCCAGCGCTTCATTAACCCCTTGTTCTGAGCAGGGACAGCGAGGAGCGGGACACAAGCTGGAATTCCCACAGGGAAAAACCTGCTTCAGGCATTTTCCTCATTCATTCTGGGCATTCTGATGTTCTGACTTTTGGGGGTAATTTTTGACAGGTGGCAGAGAAGAATCAACTCATCCTTTTGACTTTGAGATGCTCATCCACGTCCCACATCAGGGGGGAGTTGAGCCCTTGCAAAACTCGCTGATCCATGAACCCCCATCCCTGACCCTCCAGCTTTTTCCCTTTTTCTTTTTGATCTTCCCACTCATGACGTTTTTCCTCCCTTAATCAAAGCTTTCCTGGGTGATCCTCACCCCACATCACCCCACTGCAATTGCCCAGCAGCTCTCTCAGCTTTATGACCTTAATTTGCCAGCACATAAAAAAGCCTTTTGTTACATTTTTCCCTAAAATCCAGTAAAACTCAGCTCCCAGTGTGCGTTCCTGGCTCCTCAGGAGTGCTTAGTCACCGTGTGTGCATCTGGAGCAGCGTGTCCCGGAGATTTTTCCCTGCTGCAGACATGCTTTGAATGAAAACATCCAAAGCTGGAGCCCAAGAGGTTCATTAAAAATGGATGAAGAGCTGGTTTATAATAATCTGGATCCAGGCCAGTTTTCATGCAGAGATCTGAGGCACTGCCCTTGTTTGCCTCTTCTCATTAAAGGGAGGGAGAAAAGAGAAAGTTAAATTATGGAAAAGGCAGGGAAGATGCTCGAGCTCCCGGGAGAAGAGGTTTTAGCCAGGTAGCAGCACGGATTTAGGCAGTTAATTGTGAATTAATCACCTCCTTCAGGAGCTGGGGGAGAATAAACCAGTTGGTGTGCTTTAAACTGGGGGGTTGAATGTGTTCTGGGAAGTTTATAGGGCTGGGTTCCTGGGATGGGGATTTCTGCACCCCTGGGAAGATTCAAGAATCAATCACCTCCTTCAGGAGCTGGGGGAAAATAAACCGGTTGCTGTGGTTTAAACCGGGGGGTTCAGTGTGTGCTGGGATGTTTGTAGGGCTGGGTTCCTGGGAAGTTTATAGGGCTGGGCTCCTGTGATGGGGATTTCTGCATCCATGGGAAGACTCCCAGCAGCAGGAAGATTCTGGAATCACAGAATATCCTCAGTGGGAAGGGACCCCCAGGGATCATCGATCCTGCTCCTGGCCCGGCACAGACACCCAACAATCCCACCCCGTGCTCGGAGCGGTGTCTGCGCACTCCGGGAGCGTTGGAGCAGGTCCCGGAGGGTTCCTCAGCCGGCTCCCCCGGGGTGTTTCCCAGGTCCCAGGCCCCAGGCAGAGGAGGCCCCGCAGCTGATGAGGACACGGAGCGATGTGGGCGTGCGGCCCCGCGGCAGCGCCCGGACGGCGGGAGAGCAGCGGCGCATCCGCAGGCACCGCTTCTCCATCAACGGCCACTTCTACAACCACAAGGTGAGCCTGGCCCCACAGCCCGGCCCCACATCCCAGCCCCACAGCCCGGCCCCACAGCACAACCCCACAGCACAGCCCCACATCCCAGCCCCACGGCCCGGCCCCACATCCCAGCCCCACATCCCAGCCCCACATCCCAGCCCCACAGCCCGGCCCCACAGCACAGCCCCACATCCCGGCCCCACATCCCGGCCCCACATCCCAGCCCCACATCCCAGTCCCACATCCTGGCCCAACA
>NW_020931528.1:0-303 GCF_003984885.1 Neopelma chrysocephalum | reverse complement strand
ATTCCAGCCCCACATCCCAGCCCCACAGCCCGGCCCCACAGCCCGGCTCCACATCCCGGCTCCACATCCCGGCCCCACATCCCAGCCCCACATCCCAGCCCCACATCCCAGCCCCACAGCCCGGCCCCACATCCCAGCCCGACCGAGCGGGGCGGTTCCAGGGAGGGGTTTCACCGGGGTTTGTGTCCCGCAGACGTCCGTGTTCACACCCGCCTACGGCTCCGTCACCAACGTGCGCATCAACAGCACCATGACCACCCCCCAGGTCCTCAAACTGCTGCTCAATAAATTCAAGGTGTGTTA
>NW_020931527.1:0-1744 GCF_003984885.1 Neopelma chrysocephalum | reverse complement strand
CTGTGGAGGGGGAAGAGCTCGGCCAGCGCTTCATTAACCCCTTGTTCAGAGCAGGGACAGCGAGGAACGGGACACAAGCTGGAATTCCCGCAGGGAAAAACCTGCTTCAGGCATTTTCCTCATTCATTCTGGGCATTCTGATGTTCTGACTTTTGGGGGTAATTTTTGACAGGTGGCAGAGAAGAACCAACTCATCCTTTTGACTTTGAGATGCTCATCCACATCCCACATCAGGGAGGAGCTGAGCCCTTGCAAAACTCGCTGATCCATGAACCCCCATCCCTGATCCTCCAGCTTTTTCCCTTTTTCTTTTTGATCTTCCCACTCATGACGTTTTTCCTCCCTTAATCAAAGCTTTCCTGGGTGATCCTCACCCCACATCACCCCACTGCAATTGCCCAGCAGCTCTCTCAGCCTTATGACCTTAATTTGCCAGCACATAAAAAAGCCTTTTGTTACATTTTTCCCTAAAATCCAGTAAAACTCAGCTCCCAGTGTGCGTTCCTGGCTCCTCAGGAGTGCTTAGTCACCGTGTGTGCATCTGGAGCAGCGTGTCCCGGAGATTTTTCCCTGCTGCAGACATGCTTTGAATGAAAACATCCAAAGCTGGAGCCCAAGAGGTTCATTAAAAATGGATGAAGAGCTGGTTTATAATAATCTGGATCCAGGCCAGTTTTCATGCAGAGATCTGAGGGACTGCCCTTGTTTGCCTCTTCTCATTAAAGGGAGGGAGAAAAGAGAAAGTTAAATTATGGAAAAGGCAGGGAAGATGCTCGAGCTCCCGGGAGAAGAGGTTTTAGCCAGGTAGCAGCACGGATTTAGGCAGTTAATTGTGAATTAATCACCTCCTTCAGGAGCTGGGGGAGAATAAACCAGTTGGTGTGCTTTAAACTGGGAGGTTAAATGTGTTCTGGGAAGTTTATAGGGCTGGGTTCCTGGGATGGGAATTTCTGCACCCTTGGGGGACTCCCAGCAGCAGGAAGATTCAGGAATCAATCGCCTCCTTCAGGAGCTGGGGGAGAATAAACTGGTTGCTGTGGTTTAAACCGGGGGGTTCAGTGCGTGCTGGGATGTTTGTAGGGCTGGGTTCCTGGGATGGGGATTTCTGCACCCCTGGGAAGATTCAAGAATCAATCACCTCCTTCAGGAGCCGGGGGAAAATAAACTGGTTGCTGTGGTTTAAACCGGGGGGTTCAGTGTGTGCTGGGATGTTTGTAGGGCTGAGTTCCTGGGAAGTTTATAGGGCTGGGCTCCTGTGATGGGGATTTCTGCATCCATGGGAAGACTTCCAGCAGCAGGAAGATTCTGGAATCACAGAATATCCTCAGTGGGAAGGGACCCCCAGGGATCATCGATCCTGCTCCTGGCCCGGCACAGACACCCAACAATCCCACCCCGTGCCCGGAGCGGTGTCTGGGCACTCCGGGAGCGTTGGAGCAGGTCCCGGAGGGTTCCTCAGCCGGCTCCTCCGGGGTGTTTCCCAGCTCCCAGGCCCCAGGCAGAGGAGGCCCCGCAGCTGATGAGGACACGGAGCGATGTGGGCGTGCGGCCCCGCGGCAGCGCCCGGACGGCGGGAGAGCAGCGGCGCATCCGCAGGCACCGCTTCTCCATCAACGGCCACTTCTACAACCACAAGGTGAGCCTGGCCCCACAGCCCGGCCCCACAGCCCAGCCCCACAGCCTGGCCCCACATCCCAGCCCCACATCCCAGCCCCACATCCCGGCCCCACATCCCGGCCCCACA
>NW_020931526.1:0-466 GCF_003984885.1 Neopelma chrysocephalum | reverse complement strand
GCCCCACATCCCAGCCCCACATCCCGGCCCCACATCCCGGCCCCACAGCCCAGCCCCACAGCCCAGCCCCACAGCCCAGCCCCACAGCCCGGCCCCACAGCACAGCCCCACATCCCAGCCCCACAGCCCGGCCCCACATCCCAGCCCCACATCCCAGCCCCACATCCCAGTCCCACATCCTGGCCCAACAGCCCAGCCCCACATCCCAGCCCCACATTCCAGCCCCACATCCCAGCCCCACAGCCCGGCCCCACAGCCCGGCTCCACATCCCGGCCCCACAGCCCAGCCCCACATCCCAGCCCGACCGAGCGGGGCGGCTCCAGGGAGGGGTTTCACCGGGGTTTGTGTCCCGCAGACGTCCGTGTTCACACCCGCCTACGGGTCCGTCACCAACGTGCGCATCAACAGCACCATGACAACCCCCCAGGTCCTCAAACTGCTGCTCAATAAATTCAAGGTGTGTTA
>NW_020931525.1:0-338 GCF_003984885.1 Neopelma chrysocephalum | reverse complement strand
CAAAGATTCATCCCTAAAATCCCAAGGATCCTTCCCTGAAATTCCAAGGATCCTTCCCCAAAATCCCAAAGATCCATCCCGAAAATCCCAAGGCTCTCCATCCCCCAAATCCCAAGGATCCTTCCCCAAATATCCCAAGGATCTCCTGCCCCTAAATCCCGGAGATTCCTCCTCCAAATCCCAAGGTTCCTTCCCAAAATCCCAAGGCTCCTTCCCAAAAATCCCAAGGATCTCCATCCCCAAAATCCAAAGATCCTTCCCCAAAATCCCAAGGATCCATCCCCAAAATCCCAAAGATTCATCCCTAAAATCCCAAGGATCCTTCCCTGAAATTCCAA
>NW_020931524.1:0-416 GCF_003984885.1 Neopelma chrysocephalum | reverse complement strand
GAGAAGCTGTGGCTGCCCCTGGATCCCTGGAAGTGTCCAAGGCCAGGCTGGAGCAACCTGGGCTGGTGGAAGGTGTCCCTGCCCATGGCAGGGGTGGAACTGGGTGGGATTTAAGACCCCTTCCAACCCAACCCATTCCAGGATTCTGGAGCCCCTCTGCTCTGGAGCCAGGCTGGGAGAGCTGGGGGGGTTCCCCTGGAGAAGAGAAGGCTCCAGGGAGAGCTGAGAGCCCCTTGCAGGGCCTAAAGGGGCTCCAGGAGAGCTGGAGAGGGACTGGGGACAAGGGAGGGAGGGACAGGACACAAGGAATGGCTTCACATTGGAAAAGTGAAGATTTAAATGGGATATTGGGCAGGAATTCCTGACTGTGAGGGTGGGGAGGGGCTGGGATGGAATTCCCAGAGAAGCTGTGGCTG
>NW_020931523.1:0-1461 GCF_003984885.1 Neopelma chrysocephalum | reverse complement strand
TCCCAGACCTGGTCCCAGCTCAGAGCAGCTTCAGCCTTTGTTGCCTCCATTCCTTTAAAATACTTGTCCATGGCTCACTGTTAATTTACTCCTTTCCCAAAATCCAAGGGTTATTTTCCAGAGTGGAGATTTTAAATTTGGCAATAAATTCACGTCCCGTTAGGAATGGAGGGATAGAACAAGGAGGAATGGCTTTAAACTTCCACAGAACAGGGGTAGGTGGGATATTGGGAAGGAATTCCTGGCTGGGAGGGTGGGGAGGGGCTGGGAGGGAATTCCCAGAGAAGCTGTGGCTGCCCCTGGATCCCTGGAAATGTCCAAGGCCAGGTTGGAGAAACCTGGGATAGTGGGAGGTGTCCCTGCCCAGGGCAGGGGGCGGAAATGAATGGCCTTTAAAATTCCTTTCAACCCAAATCATTCCAGGATTCTGGAGCCCCTCTGCTCTGCAGCCAGGCTGGGAGAGCTGGGGGGGTTCCCCTGGAGAAGAGAAGGCTCCAGGGAGAGCTGAGAGCCCCTTGCAGGGCCTGAAGGGGCTCCAGGAGAGCTGGAGAGGGACTGGGGACAAGGGATGGAGAGACAGGACACAGGGAATGGCTTCAAACTGGAAAAGGAGAGATTTAAATGGGATTTTGGGCAGGAATTCCTGACTGTGAGGGTGGGGAGGGGCTGGGATGGAATTCCCAGAGAAGCTGTGGCTGCCCCTGGATCCCTGGAAGTGTCCAAGGCCAGGTTGGAGCAACCTGGGCTGGTGGAAGGTGTCCCTGCCCATGGCAGGGGTGGAACTGGCTGATCCATTGACTCGGAGCAGTTGGTTCTGAGCTGTTTTCAGCCCTTTGTCTTGACAAAACAGGAATTTCCATCCCGGTGAAAATTTCCCCCAACACCTTAAACTTCGACAGACTTTTCATTTCCCATTGAAAAATTACAGATGCAAAAAGAAGAGGTTTTTTTTTTTCACTCTTACTGAAACTTTTAGTTTTCTTCCCCTTTAACGTTTTCCTGTTGCCAAAAATGGGAAAGGTTTGTTTATCTTTTGCCTTTTTTTTTTTTTCACCCAAACCTCTGAAACACTTGAGGTTTCGACATAAACTAAATATTTTGATAAAAACTAAGAGCCTTTTAGTGCTTTCAGTGACATTTAAAAGATGTGTCTCCACCAGCTCAAGGGTTCTGGAAGAAAGATTTATTTTATATCATCACTATTCTGATCAAAAGCATATTTTTAGAATGTGTCCACCTAAGATGTTTGAGGTGCCAACAACAACAGAGAGGAATCATTCCCTAGAAATGGCTTGTGAGTCAACAAGTTTTTAATTTGCACTTAAAAAAAAATCCTATTCTTTCAGAACCCAAAAGGGTTTTGAAGAGTTTTTTTTCATGGAGAGAATAATTAATCCTTTAAAATTGCTGCCCCGGGGATTTGCCACCTTCTCCATAGGCTGATTGCATTAAGGTTTGATG
>NW_020931522.1:0-775 GCF_003984885.1 Neopelma chrysocephalum | reverse complement strand
GAGAAGCTGTGGCTGCCCCTGGATCCCTGGAAGTGTCCAAGGCCAGGTTGGAGCCACCTGGGCTGGTGGAAGGTGTCCCTGCCCGTGGTAGGGGTGGAACTGGCTGATCCAGTGACTCAGAGCAGTTGGTTCTGAGCTGTTTTCAGCCCTTTGTCTTGACAAAACAGGAATTTCCATCCCGGTGAAAATTTCCCCCAACACCTTAAACTTCAACAGACTTCATTTCTCGTTGAAAAATTACAGATGCAAAAAGAAGAGGTTTTTTTTTTTACTCTTACTGAAACTTTTAGTTTTCTTCCCCTTTAATGTTTTCCTGTTGCCAAAAATGGGAAAGGTTTGTTTATCTTTTGCCTTTTTTTTTTTTTCACCCAAACCTCTGAAACACTTGAGGTTTCGACATAAACTAAATATTTTGATAAAAACTAAGAGCCTTTTAGTGCTTTCAATGACATTTAAAAGATGTGTCCCCACCAGCTCAAGGGCTCTGGAAGAAAGATTTATTTTATATCATCACTATTCTGATCAAAAGCATATTTTTAGAATGTGTCCACCTAAGATGTTTAAGGTGCCAACAACAACAGAGAGGAATCATTCCCTAGAAATGGCTTGTGAGTCAACAAGTTTTTAATTTGCACTTAAAAAAAATCCTATTCTTTCAGAACCCAAAAGGGTTTTGAAGATTTTTTTTTTCATGGAGAGAATAATTAATCCTTTAAAATTGCTGCCCTGGGGATTTGCCACCTTCTCCATAGGCTGATTGCATTAAGGTTTGATG
>NW_020931521.1:0-408 GCF_003984885.1 Neopelma chrysocephalum | reverse complement strand
CTGCATCCCACCTGCATCCCACCTGCATCCCAGAGGCTGGAAGCAGAAGGAGCAGGGAGTTCCCACCTCCCAGGATCCCAGTGGTCCTCCAGAGCAGCTCAGAAGGGCTGCTGATCAACCTGATCTGGGAAATGAGCAGCTCAACCTGATCTGGTAGCTGAAGATCAACCTGATCTTGGAAATGAGCAACCTGGGCCAGTGGAAAGTGTCCCTGCCCGTGGCAGGGGGTGGGACTGGATGATCTTTAAGGTCCTTCCCAACCCAAACCATTCCATGATTCCATGATCAGCCTCCAAGAATGAAGCACCTGATGGTGCTGGGCCTGAAATGCAGGAACTTGGAGCCTCCATCCCACCTGCATCCCACCTGCATCCCACCTGCATCCCAGAGGCTGGAAGCAGAAGGAGC
>NW_020931520.1:216-332 GCF_003984885.1 Neopelma chrysocephalum | reverse complement strand
AGCTGTGGGGGGGGACCGAGCCCGGCTCCTCCGTGGGGCGGGGGGGGCACCGATCCACCCGTGGTGGAGCGACCGGGGCCGGTGACCACGGCGGGGGGGGCGGGACCGGGGGCCGG
>NW_020931520.1:0-116 GCF_003984885.1 Neopelma chrysocephalum | reverse complement strand
AGCTGTGGGGGGGGACCGAGCCCGGCTCCTCCGTGGGGCGGGGGGGGCACCGATCCACCCGTGGTGGAGCGACCGGGGCCGGTGACCACGGCGGGGGGGGCGGGACCGGGGGCCGG
>NW_020931519.1:0-536 GCF_003984885.1 Neopelma chrysocephalum | reverse complement strand
GGGGGGGCTGTAAGAGTGTTTTGGGGCTGGGGTGATGTTTTGGGGCTGTGAGGGTGTTTCGGGGCTCGACGGGATGTTTAGAGGACAGGGGGATATTTTGGGATCGGGGGGTGTTTTGGGGCCAGGTGTGCGGGCGAGGGCGAGCGACTGTCCTTGAGCGTGGCCCCGGCCGGCACGTCCAGCAGCGGCCACTTCATCTGCAGGTACTGCGGGAGGGACGGGACGATGGCCTCCAACAGCCCCAGACACCCCCGGCCCCAAAACACCCCCACTCAGCCACAAAACACTCCCTGCCCCAATACATTGCACCAGTCCCGAAACACTACCCCAACCCCGAAACACCCCACCCCCCAAGCCCCCTCTACTGCAAAACACTCCCAGCCCCAAAACACCCCCTGCCACAAAACACCCCTGGCCCCAAAACACCCCCCGATCCCAAAATATCCCCCTGTCCTCTAAACATCCCGTCGAGCCCCGAAACACCCTCACAGCCCCAAAACATCACCCCAGCCCCAAAACACTCTTACAGCCCCCCC
>NW_020931518.1:0-865 GCF_003984885.1 Neopelma chrysocephalum | reverse complement strand
GCCAGGATTTTGGAACAGCGGTGTTGTGTAGTTGAAGATTTATAGAATGGGATGAACATTTTCTGTTGCAGAGAAAGTTAGAAGAAATGCAAGGCAGTGGAGTCTTGGCTGTACTCCTGTGCTGCATAATGATGGAGAGCAATAAACTCTTGGGTCCTTGGGTCTACAACCAGAAAAAATCACCCCTCTGTTCATCACAGGCCACCATCAGTTCTGCACAGGCTCCAAGTAGTTTACATCTTAGCTTGTCACACCTATTCTGTGCAAATATTTTTAAACATTTGGTTCCCCTTGTCCTTTGAGCCATAAGGACTTAACATATGTGTTGGCTTTTATGAGGTAGATGATACCCAAGCCTTCCTGGTAGCCACTAGAATATAATTTAAGTCCACACATACGCATTTTCTACCCTTGGATGTGGAATTAAGGGGTGACAAAAAGCCATTTCATCCTTTAGAAGAAAATGCGTATGTGTGGACTTAAATTATATTCTAGTGGCTACCAGGAAGGCTTGGGTATCATCTACCTCATAAAAGCCAACACATATGTTAAGTCCTTATGGCTCAAAGGACAAGGGGAACCAAATGTTTAAAAATATTTGCACAGAATAGGTGTGACAAGCTAAGATGTAAACTACTTGGAGCCTGTGCAGAACTGATGGTGGCCTGTGATGAACAGAGGGGTGATTTTTTCTGGTTGTAGACCCAAGGACCCAAGAGTTTATTGCTCTCCATCATTATGCAGCACAGGAGTACAGCCAAGACTCCACTGCCTTGCATTTCTTCTAACTTTCTCTGCAACAGAAAATGTTCATCCCATTCTATAAATCTTCAACTACACAACACCGCTGTTCCAAAATCCTGGC
>NW_020931517.1:0-4926 GCF_003984885.1 Neopelma chrysocephalum | reverse complement strand
ACCAGCCATGTGGTATAAGGGGTTTCCTTACCAATAGTCATTTTACAGTTCCCTATTCCCATTCGCATGTTTCCCTGACACCGGTTCCAGGCTGAATCCGGTGTCTTACAACTCCGTGATACGCCTTATAGGTTAGTAAAGAAAAAAACTCCTACATTAGTGATTTGTTTAATTCATTTGCTTGTAATAAAACCGATTCTTTATTTCTCACAATCCCCCCTTTTTCTTTTTATTCATGGTTTTATTATAAGCTTTTCGTTGATTGTCCTTAGGCTTTTTGGGTTTGCTCCTATTCAGTTATTATATCTTTTGTTTTGTCCATTGCTTTCGTTTGTTTGAGGGCTGGCCGCAAGATCATGATGTTCTGGATTCTCAGGTTCTGGTTGTAGTGGTCTTTGGATCCATTGGCATAGTAGTACATTGTATTCTTTGGACAACACTAGAAATTAATCTCATAAAACATAGGATTAAGCAGGGTGGAAACAATAATTCAGAGATAGCTCCTAATAAGAAAAACTTCACTTGACTTTTTCTGCTTTGCTTTGGGTATGTTGGTGGGGCAGTAACTCTGAATTCTGTGTATTCGGTTAAGTATGGGGGTATTTTTGACTGATTGTGAAAAAGGGGTTCCCATTTTTGCAAACACTTCATTCTAATTGATGTAAAGCTTCTTTATAATAAGCATTGTGGTAACATTTTGGACAGTCGCTCTCAACTGTAATAATTATCAGTTGTAATACTATTATAGTAAGCAGAGGTCCAGTATGACATGTGCCTCCACTCCCCATTGCCTATTGGTTTGCAGCCAATAGCAGGGTAAAAGATCTTCTTTGTGGCAGGTACAGAGGCCAATCTGGTCTTGCCCTCTACTATGTTCTTTTTAATGGTTGGTGAGAGCTATTATATTCTTTGCCCACATAAGTTTTCTCTTGTGATAACTATTATTTAGTTCGCAATGCTTCATATAAAGAGGTAATGTATTTGTAATTATTACGTTTAAATTCCACTGTGAAATGTAAATCTATCTTTTGTGTTTATATCTTGTTCTCCAAATTCAGCTTGTATTTATTTTACTAATTTCTTTATTGGTGATTTTTTCTATGAACTAGAGATCTCACTTTGTTCTACAGTAAAATGATGTCTTTTTGTAATGTTATTTCACTAGACACTAAGGTGTTTATAAGTGCTAATTACAGTTAGTATCAAAACAAGAAAAACTCTTTCTGCAGCACTCAAGACAGTGGGAAAATTTTTACTTGCTGCACCTATAGAGTCAATACTACAAGTCAGCGAGAAAACTTCTCTCACAGCAATCACCCCAAACATCTAAAGGTATATTTCACGCACACCGCACTCACCAAATTCCTGGAATAATTTATCTAGATACACAAGCTTCAGCTTACTCACTGCACACAAATTCTGAAACAGAAACAATTCACTGAGTCACACAAGTCTTGGTTCACACACTGCACGCAAATTTCGAATCAGCAGACACAGATTCTGAACCAGCAGACGAACTGAAAATCACCAGATAAATTGTAAACCACTAGATAAACTGAAAAACAGCACACAGAGTCTTAAACGGCACGCAGGCTCCCAAACAAATAGTATATGAGTTCTGAACTGGCACATGGGTTCTCCATATTCGAGCCTTCTCTCTAAGTTGCCGTTTAAAAGTTTTTTTATTTAAACTGGAGTCACCCGATACTTTTTCTCTTAGGTGGTTAGTTTTAAAGCTCTGAAAACTCTCTCTTCCTACCAACACTACTCAAAAGCTCTTCTTCTAAGTTGGAGTCTTCCCCAAAACTCTCTTTTAGCCAGGGTTGCCTTAAAGCTCCCTTTCTCAATCAAAGCTGTCTAGACCTCTTTCTAACTGTTTTACCAGACTTAATGGATCTTTCAGCAGCCTCTTCATTGCCTTTCCAAGTTCTCATACTTTAGTTCTCGTCAAAACACCATTCACACAGTTCATATCCCTCTGTGTCTCCCGCATCGGGAGTAGTAATTGAATCATAGGAAAAATCTTGCCCCCTCCAGGAGCTACGCTGCAGGAAACTCCGCCCAAGGGCTGTACTGCTGCTCCAGCCCGTGTCTTGTTGCGTTGTGGGGGACTTTTGCGGAAACACCCCGCCTAGAGGCTAGTTGTGGGACCTCTGCGGAAAGATCCCGCCGAGAGGCTAGTTGTGGGACCTCTGCAGGAAGACCCCGCCAAGAGGCTAGTTGTGGGACCTCTGCGGTAAGACCCTGCCGAGAGGCTAGTTGTGGGATTTATATGATTATTCTCAGCGTCTATCAGCAGTAATGACTCCAACTTAGAATGTGATTAAGGCGAACAGAGGTCCAGTATAGCTTATACTTCCACTCTCCATGCTTATTGGGGTGCAACCAATAGCAGGGGGAAAAGGGTCTTCTTCGTGGCAAGTACAGGGGCTAATCTGGTCTTGCCCTCTGTCGCTCTATTGGGTGGTTTTGTAGGTTGGCTGATCAGGCTCTAAGGCTCTGCTGCTGTTTGACTGACTGTTGAGAAACGGTTTTTATACTATACATTTTAGTATAGAATACAAGTCTATTTTAACAGACAAACAACAATACGATTCGTATTTTGCTCTTACGGTTTGGTCTGCATTTACACTATTGACTTTTGCATCGATGGTTCATTTCTTGAGCTGGGAGTTCCGCTTCTTTCGCTGAAGGTTGTTTTTCAGTGTTGGTTGCTTCTTAGTTACTGTAAAAGAACTTGCTTTCAAGTTACTTTAAGTTTCAGATATTTCTTTAGGCATTTCTTTAACACTTTTTAACAAGGTATTAATTGTTATTTTTGTTCTAAACATTAATTTCAGTCACTTTTACTGGAACAGGTTTGCCCCAGCTACTACTCTCATCTTGCATTGGGCTTCTCACTCCGATGAGAGCTAGTGGGCAAGTTCAAAATACTTCTTTCAAATTTGCTGTTAAAACCATTTGCCCCCAGGCATTCAGGTGATACTTTGCTCATCATATTATCTCTTTCACTTTTTGCAGACTTCACTCTAGCCAACATGCTTATACACACCTTGGGATCTACACTCAATTTTCCTTTTTAAAACAAAAGCTCGACTCCCAATTCCTCCTTTGAGGCACTATTGCCACCAGATCTCCACTTGCTAAGTCCATCTCTGCTACCAACAGGTACCCCAACAGCTCTCCAAAATTCACTGTGTCTTTTTGGCAGGATGTTTCCGCCGCATTTCTAAACTTAACCAATTTACATGCTTCCCATGGACTCTTTCCCAAAGCGGTCCAGTAAACTTGGTTAAATGGTTTTTCCATTTACATAGTTATTAAGGACTTGACAAATCCAGCTGTCAAAAGGGCCAAATTGGGGCCAAATAAAGTAATCTGATTTTATTGGTACTTCTGTTCATTCATATATTCACAATTGTATCATGGTTGCCTTATTTTTCCCTCTGAGTCCATTTTGCTTCATCCCATGTCTCTAACATTTTACCTAGAGGGGAGTCTTGGGGAATATTAGGTATCTTTTCCGATTTTTTTTTTCTTTCATTTCTATAGTTGTCTTACTTCTCGCAATTCCCACTGTAATTTTTATCACGGGAATTTCTCTTGTTATGCTGCGAGAAACCTGTGCGGGAATGCCCCGTCTTAGAAACTGACCGTGGGAAAACTCTGCAGGAACGCCCTGCCCTAGAGATTGACCGTGGGAAAACTCTGCGGGAATGCCCCGCCCCCCCGGGCTCCGAGACCACCCACACACGGCTAGGAGCACCACTCCCTTCAGTCTCCGAAAGACTACGAGAGAAACTGGGCACCCTCGGAGCACGTGGACACCCCCTAAACAAAGAAAGCAAAGCGTTCTACTGCCCCTGCCGCCCCGGGACACCCACAGTGTGCCGCCACCACTCGCCGCCCGAGCGTGCCGCCGCTCGCTGCCCGAGCGTGCCGCTGCTCCGCTCTGCTCCGCCGCTGCCCGGAGCACTTCGCCGCCCGGCGCCGCTCGCCCACGGCCCCCCCCCGTGGTCCGGCCCTGGCCGCTCCGCCGGTTCCCGCCCCGCTGCGCTCGCAGCAGCCACCTGGCTCTACTGCACGCAGCCAGCGCCACTCGCTCCCGCTCTCCGCGGGTCTGTGTAGATGGTCCGCAGGTGCGGCGCGGCTCCCGCCGCTGCCGCCCGGCGCCGCTTTTCGCTTTAGTGTACCGGCAGGCCCTTGGTCGGCACTTTACGCGTTCGCACACACCGCCGGATTCCCGGCTGGCGTCGCCTCCCCCACGCATGTGCCACCAGACTCTAAAGCTCCCGCGAGCACCGTGCCAACCGCCGCCGCTGCGCCGCTCAGCCCCCGGCCGGCTCGGCCCCCGGGCCGACCCCACCGCTCCGCTTCCGGCCAACCCCATCGGCCGGCACTTTCATTTACATTCACACACATATACACACACACACACACATTTCACCCAGCCCTCCAGGTAGAATTTAAAGATTGTTAGTTCCTTACCGGGTTCTGTGCACAGAGTTTTAAGGGCTCCAAAGTTTTAATTTGTATACCGGACGGGATTCCTTTTGCTTCCTTTTGTTCTACAGCTGTTCTTCTCGGGTCTTTGCCGCGACCGACCCTGGCGAGGGTACAAAGCCTCCTGGGCCGCCAAAATCAGGGCGGAGCGCGCTTTCCAGGGGGTCTTGGCACCCCCAGCTGTGGTCGGCGGGCAGTTATCCCGGACGAGCCCCCAATTGTGAGAAAAATCTCATTTTATTAAATTTAGAAAATCGGCATAAGTTTGCAAAACAAAAGGAATAAAACGAAAAGGAAAAATTAATTACAACACGTGTTGGGTGTCCTAGGCACGCAGGATTCCCAGGAACACACTCTCCAATTCCAAAGTCCCGCTTTTTAAACATTCTTAAGGTTCAACCCTGTTTACGTCATAGAAGAGGC
>NW_020931516.1:0-336 GCF_003984885.1 Neopelma chrysocephalum | reverse complement strand
ATTCAGCACACTATTTTATTGGAAATTTTATTTTTGGGAGAGATCATACTATTAATATTTTTTTCCTCAGAGATCTGTGTCTAATATTTTCAGATTTTTCCACCTATAGAAAGAGGAATTTGCTACTTGAAAAGATTCAAGCAAATTGAAAAGACTCTATTTTTTTTTGCTTGTTTTATAGCACATCAGTTATTAAGTGTGTGCTCGAATAGGACTTTTCAAATTATTTCTTAATACTGTATTGTACTTGGTTACTAAAATATTACTATGCAATTCTATTTAAAGCTCGAGCTACTAACCACAAATTTAACAGAATGTGAGGCTAATAAGAGTGGT
>NW_020931515.1:0-376 GCF_003984885.1 Neopelma chrysocephalum | reverse complement strand
ATTCAGCACACTATTTTATTGGAAATTTTATTTTTGGGAGAGATCATGCTATTAATATTTTTTTCCTCAGAGATCTGTGTCTAATATTTTCAGATTTTTCCACCTATAGAAAGAGGAATTTGCTACTTGAAAAGATTCAAGCAAATTGAAAAGATTCTATTTTTTTTTTTTGCTTGTTTTATAGCACATCAGTTATTAAGTGTGTGCTCGAATAGGACTTTTCAAATTATTTTTTTCTTAATACTGTATTGTACTTGGTTACTAAAATATTACTATGCAATTCTATTTAAAGCTCGAGCTACTAACCACAAATTTAACAGAATGTGAGACTAATAAGAGTGGTAGTAGCTGATTTTTCAGTTCCATTTCTGTGTAC
>NW_020931514.1:0-872 GCF_003984885.1 Neopelma chrysocephalum | reverse complement strand
TAGTAGCTGATTTTTCAGTTCCATTTCTGTGTACTTATATGCAATACCTAATGAATACATTTTAGGAGACAGTTATTACAGCTATAAAATTAAATCATGTCCTGTAGGATCAAACTAAGAATAGCAAGAATTGACAAAAGTGATATTATTTGTATAGCTGGAATGCAGTGCAGAAAAGAAAGAGGGAACACTGAAGCAAGAGTTTCTCACAGTATTTCCTCATGAGAAATAGTGAATTTGATGGTTAGACAGTAGTACATTTAATATGTCTAAAAAGAAAACAACTTTAAAAAATAGACTGGATAGAATTCCCACTGAGGTAAGGAGAACTCCTTACAGACTCAGTGGCTGTGACATTAGTAACCTCAACCTAATTTGCAGTATATGGGGTACCTTGATCCAAGGTATTGCTAAAGGTAAGTGTGAAGTGTCAAACGTGATGACACAGTGCCTAATTCCTGAACACAGTGAAATGAGCTGATGTGTGTCCTGTTAGAAGGGAACTTGTACAAAAGGCATTGATGACACTTATGATCATTGTGTGTCAGCTCATTCCCAGATGATCCTTTCTTTGTTTACAAACGAGATGCCCTTTTCAATCCCTTGTCCTGCAAACCCAATTTGAGATTTGAGTTTATTTTTTTTCTTCTTTCCTTTTCTGAATGTAACGTGTGCCTCAGGCCAAGATTGCCTTCTACTTAAATCATTTGAAAATAAGCTAATTTCACTTGGATTGCACATTGGTTGAATGAAGGACATAATTTAACTTAATTCAGTGACTTCGAAGTTCAGCTCAGAATCCAGCAGAGGCCCTGACCTGGGCAATGCTGGCAGGAGCAAAAATAGCAGCTGAAATATTTTTGTCACTGGGG
>NW_020931513.1:0-937 GCF_003984885.1 Neopelma chrysocephalum | reverse complement strand
GCAGAAATAGCAGCTTCTCATTTGTGCATGTTACTTCTCACATGTGTCCAGTATGGCATTTCTTACCCCAGTGACAAAAATATTTCAGCTGCTATTTTTGCTCCTGCCAGCATTGCCCAGGTCAGGGCCTCTGCTGGATTCTGAGCTGAACTTCGAAGTCACTGAATTAAGTTAAATTATGTCCTTCATTCAACCAATGTGCAATCCAAGTGAAATTAGCTTATTTTCAAATGATTTAAGTAGAAGGCAATCTTGGCCTGAGGCACACGTTACATTCAGAAAAGGAAAGAAGAAAAAAAATAAACTCAAATCTCAAATTGGGTTTGCAGGACAAGGGATTGAAAAGGGCATCTCGTTTGTAAACAAAGAAAGGATCATCTGGGAATGAGCTGACACACAATGATCATAAGTGTCATCAATGCCTTTTGTACAAGTTCCCTTCTAACAGGACACACATCAGCTCATTTCACTGTGTTCAGGAATTAGGCACTGTGTCATCACGTTTGACACTTCACACTTACCTTTAGCAATACCTTGGATCAAGGTACCCCATATACTGCAAATTAGGTTGAGGTTACTAATGTCACAGCCACTGAGTCTGTAAGGAGTTCTCCTTACCTCAGTGGGAATTCTATCCAGTCTATTTTTTAAAGTTGTTTTCTTTTTAGACATATTAAATGTACTACTGTCTAACCATCAAATTCACTATTTCTCATGAGGAAATACTGTGAGAAACTCTTGCTTCAGTGTTCCCTCTTTCTTTTCTGCACTGCATTCCAGCTATACAAATAATATCACTTTTGTCAATTCTTGCTATTCTTAGTTTGATCCTACAGGACATGATTTAATTTTATAGCTGTAATAACTGTCTCCTAAAATGTATTCATTAGGTATTGCATATAAGTACACAGAAATGGAACTGAAAAATCAGCTACTA
>NW_020931512.1:0-3674 GCF_003984885.1 Neopelma chrysocephalum | reverse complement strand
TACTAAATTGGGGAATACCATTCCTAAACCATGACAGCCTTAATTGATGCCCAATGAGGGGCAAAAAGGGGTTGAGATAACAACAGATCCGCTCAGAGTGCTTTGGAAACAAATTTGATCTAAGCGTTTGCTGTATTAGGTCCAGAGCCACTGGTCACAATGTTGCTTGGTCTGTTCATGTGGGTGTGGCACCTAAGCTGGTATGTATTCCTGTATGTGCTGCTCATGGTGCTCTTTTTCAGAGCAGGGAGAGGAATCGCAATTGCTTTGTTGCTGTACAGTGTGATATCAGTTTATGACATGATAACATTAAGGACAATAATGATCATTTGGGATGTGTATTCAGTGTTGTTCTCCTACTCTTACCTTGGGTGCTACCTCTGGGAATTCATTAATAATCGTACCCAGTCTGTGGGGGGAACGGGGGAGGATGATTTTCCCCAGCTTTTCACCCCCTTTTCCTCCTTCAGGCCTGTTACAACAGCTTTTGAGAATCTTGAATTCCCATTGGATGTTAAGGAAAGCATGGTTTTGTTGCTTGGTCTGCCAGGTCTCCTCAGTGCGGTCTACACCATGTTTAGAGTTACAAAAGAGATTTCTGGGAAGGTCATTCAGAGATCTGCCCTGAGGGTGGATAGTCATGAGTGGCATGGAAGGTAGGAGAAAATGGGCCAGCTTTTGAAGGAAATTCTCTGCTCCAGTGGTCTGGAAGTTCACCCCCAAATAACTACAGGACCCTGTTAATGCGGCAGAATATTTGAAAAAAAATGCTGTGGCAGTTCCAGAGAGGTGCAAAGTTATGCAATGTGCTGGGCCCTGACTACTATTTATCAGGCACTGCTCGGCACTAGACAGCACCCTCATGGGGAGGAGGAGGAAAGCAGACCAACAGGCACCAAGGCCACTCAAACTGCAGCGGAACCAGAGGAACAACCTGTGCCCGTAGCAGTTGCCCCTATACAGAAGAAGAAATCCAAGACCAAATCAGTTCACTTAGTGAGGGATGAAGAGAAAGTAGGGTCTTCAGAACAGGAGGAAGAGGCAGGGCCAGAGATAATCACCTGATCCCTATCCCTGGGTGAGCTGCAAGATATGCGAAAAGATTTCAGCCGCCAGTCAGGTGAGCCCCTGGTGACCTGGCTGCTCCGATGCTGGGATATCGTGGCCCACGATATGAAACTAGATGGTAGTGAAGCCAAGCAACTGGGATCCCTGTCCTGGGATGCAGGCATTGACAAGGGGATTGGGAAGAGAACAGAAACTCTCAGCCTCTGGAGGCGACTCCTGTCAAGTGTGAAGGAAAGGTATCTTTTCAAGGATGATCTTTTAGTGCATGGAGAAAAGTGGAATGCCATGGAGCAAGGTATCCAGTACCTGAGAGAATTAGCTGTGATGGAAGTAATCTATAGGGATTCAAATAACAAACAGTCCCCTGTGAATCCAGAGGAGGTCCAGTGTACACAAGCCTTGTGGTGGAAGTTTGTACAGAGCACGCCATTGTCTTACGCCCAGTGATGTCAATGAAAGAAGGAGAAGAAACAGTGCTTCAGGTGACTACCCAGCTCGGGCAATATGAAGATCATCTTTTTTCCTCCCTACCAACCTGCGCCTTGGCTGTGGAAATACTGTCCAATACTGCAGACAGATTCGAAAGATTCGATCAAACCACTGAGTTCTGCTGTGCCATACATGCTGGAACTTCAGTATGAACTGGAGTCCAAGGCAAGAAAGTGGTGCCACCATCGACATTGCTAATGCATTTTTCTCCGTTACCTTAGCATCAGAGTGCAGGCCACAGTCTTCTTTCACCTGGAAGGGTGTCCAGTACACCTGGAACCAACTGCCTCAGGGGTGGAAACACAAGCCCCACTATTTGTCATGGACTGATCCAGACTGCACTGGAAAAGGGTGAGACTCCAGAACACTTACAATACATTTATGACATCATCATATGGGGCAATACAGCAGAGGAAGTTTTTGAGAAAGGGGAGAAGATAATCCAGATCCTTCTGATGGCCAGTTTTGTGATAAAACAAAGGTCAAGGGACCTGCCCAGGAAATTCAGTTTTTAGGAGTAAAATGGCAAGATGGACATCATCAGATTCCAATGGACATGGTCAGCCAAATAGCAGCTATGTGCCCACCAACTAGCAAGAAGGAGACACAGGCTTTCCGAGGTGCTGTGTGTTTTTGGAGAATGCATATTCCAGACTACAGTCCAATTGTAAGCCCCCTCTATCATGTGACCTGGAAGAAGAATGATTTCAAGTGGGGTCCTGAACAACAACAAGCTTTTGAACAAATTAAACAGGAGATTGTTCATGCAGTAGCCCTTGGGCCAGTCAGGACAGGACAAGATAAAAAATGTGCTCTATACTGCAGCCGGGGACAATGGTCCTTCCTGGAGTCTCTGGCAAAAAGTACCCAGGAAGATTTGAGGATGACCTCTGGGGTTCTGGAGTCAGGGATACAAAGGATCTGATACCTGCTACACCCCAACTGAAAAAGAGATCCTGGCAGCTTATGAAGGGGTTTGAACTGCTTCTGAAGTGATTGGCACTGAAGCACAGCTCCTCCTGGCACCCCGACTACCAGTGCTGGGCTGGATGTTCAAAGGGAAAGTCTTTTCCACACATCATGCCACTGATGCCATGTGGAGTGAGTAGATCATGCTGATTAAACAGCAAACTTGAATAGGAAACCCCAATCACCCAGGGATCTTGGAAGTCATCACAAACTGGCCCAAAGGTGAAAATTTTGGATTATCATCCAAAGAAGAAGAGGAGCAGGTCACATGTGTTGAGGAGGCCCAACCATTTAATCAGCTATCAGAAAATTAAGAGTGATATGTTCTCTTCACTGACAGTTCCTGCTGTGTCATAGGGATACATTGAAAATGGAAAGCTGACATATGGAGTCCTACGCAGCGAGTTGCAGAAGCTATTGAGGGACAAGGTTGCAGAGCTGAAAGACGTCCAGCTGGCTTTAGATATTGCTGAATGAGAGAAATGGCCAGCACTCTACCTCTACACTGTCTCGTGGATGGTGGCAAATGCTCTGTGAGGGTGGCTAGATCAATTGAAAAAGACCAATTGGCAGTGCAGGGGGAAACCCATCTGGGCTGATGAATTGTGTCAAGACATTGCTGCCTGGGCAGAGAACTTGGCTGTAAAAGTACACATACCCAAGAGTTGGGCTACTGAAGAACATCACAGCAATGTACAGGTGGATGGAGCTGCCAAGATTAAAGTGTCTCAGGTGGATCTGGACTGGCAACATAAAGGGTGAATTATTTCTGGCTTGGTGGGCCCATGACACCTCAGGTCATCAGGGAAGAGATGCAACATACAGATGGGCTCATGATCGAGGGGTGGACTTAACCATGGACACTATCTCCCAGGTTATCCATAACTGTGAAACATGCACTACAATCAAGCAGGCCAAACGGGTAAAGCCTCTGTGGTATGGTGGACGATGGTCAACATATAAATATGGGACAGATTTGATTACATCACAGTCCCCCAAGCTCGCCAAGGCAAGCACTACGTGCTGACAATGGTGGAAACAACCACTGGATGGCTGGAGATGCACCCTGTGCCTCATGCCACTGCCTGGAACACCATCTTGGGCCTTGAAAAGCAAGTTCTGTGGCGACATGGCACCCCAGAAAGAAT
>NW_020931511.1:0-8093 GCF_003984885.1 Neopelma chrysocephalum | reverse complement strand
GGCCTTGAAAAGCAAGTTCTGTGGCGACATGGCACCCCAGAAAGAATTGAGTGACTCAGTTAAAAAATAACCTCATAGACACCTGGCCCAGAGAGCATGGTATTGAATGGGTATATCATATGCTCTATCATGTACCAGCCTCTAAAAAAATTGAATGGTACAATGGACTGTTAAAAACCACCTCGAAGGCAATGGGTGATGGGACCTTCAAACATTGGGATCTGCATTTAGTGAAGGCCACCTGGTTAGTTAACACTAGAGGCTCTACCAATTGAGCTGGCCCTGCCCAATCAAAATGTCCACATGCCATAGAAGGGGATAAAGCCCCCATGGTGCATATGAGGAATGTGTTAGGGAAGGCAGTTTTGATTAGTCCTGCTTCAAGCAAAGGCAAACCCATCCATGGGATTGTATTTGCTCAAGAACCTGGGTGCACATGGGTTGGGGAAACACGATGTCAAACTCAAAGGGATTTGATTTTTGGGTGAGAACAGTCTGTAATGTTGAATTGTATAACATTGGTTGCTGAATGACACTGCCACCGTATGCCATAACTACCATGGACAATGAGGATGGACTGCTCCAGATACATCAGTTGTGAGCTCCTGATGCAGCTTGCAACCAGATGACAGCACACCAGTCCTCCTGCCCTGGAAGACATCTAGGACAGATAGAACCCACAGTCATGGATGAAATGAACTCAACAGACATCTTGGAGGGACAGTCATTGACTATGAAATTATACCTGTGCTTGTGTGTATATATATATATATATATATATATAGTTGGAAGGTGTAGGATGTGGGCATGACATAGATGGTATAGAATAAGTGGTGGATGATGTCCTGCTTCCATCCAGGACAGTTAATTTTTGCAGAAGTTGTGAGGAGGCGGAACCTGAAGACATGTAGGCGTGGCTAGGAAATTATTCTATACCACCTCACGTCAATTGCTGGGGGGTGGGGATAAGGGACTCTTTGGCTTCCAAGAAGAAGGGTGTTGTTTTCTGGTGGAACAAAGCGTGGTGGGGTAGGCAAGCCATCCGCCATTGTACATTGTTGCCTGGGGTCCATGATGAGAATTTCCACATGTGAATCACCCTATTTTTTGCATACTTTTGTTATTAATATTGTTGCTGTTACTGTTTGTTTTCTTATCTCATTGCTGTTTCCAGTAAATTATTCTTATCTCAACCCATGATCTTTCCCTGTTGTGCCTCCCATTCAGGGGGGAAGGGGAGTGGTTTGTGGTCTTTTTAGTGGCAGTACTAAATTGGGGAATACCATTCCTAAACCATGACACTAGCTTGCAAGGGTTTCTGATTAGCATTGTTACTTTTTTCCCTGCAGGATAGTATAATTGTATGTCACTGATGAGATTTGTTAGTCAAAACAATTTTTTTGAAAAGGCTGGTATTTTTTGGCTTGGACAGGGCTGGATTTCTTTGGATAATGCCTTATTTAAAATTTATTTCAACACTCACTATTCATTTAATTGCATTATTAAATAAGACAAGAATTTTTTCTTCCTTTTTACAGCCTTACCCACCTTTTATGCCTCGAAGACTCACAGGGCACAGTAGATACCTATCACAGCAACCAATACCACCACATCCGTACCATCCCAGCCTATTACCATATGTGTTGTAAGTCCAAAGCACATTGTACTCATAGACTACCTAATAACTCTGTAAGCTAGTTGATCCCCTCAATATTTTTTTATGTTTGGGCTCTACCACAGGTTACAAACAGTTCAAACAATCCCAAGGAATAAGGAAACTTGTAGCTAAATTTAAAGTTTCCAGTCTATTTAAAGTAGTACAAGTGAACAGTTTGATGATAATGTAGTTTTGGCATCTCCTATGCCTCTTTTTTCTGATGAAATCTCCTTAAAGATGTTCAGTGTAGAATGATTACACGTGATTCTTTGATAACAGTTGAGTTATACCCATGGTTACATCCTAAAGTCTACTTATGTAGGATAAAGATCTAACACTCCTTACAAAAAAAACCCCAAAAAACAAAAACAAACAAAAAAACCCAAACTGAAAACCCACAACCCCCCCCCCAGCAATATCAATTTACTCAATTAATTACTGAAACATAATGAGGGGAGCCTTCCTGGGTGTGGGTGTGTTTTGGTTTTTTGTTTGAGGGGGTTTCTTTCTTCTGAACTGATAATCTGTTACAGCTTTTTAACTTCTGCACTTGATTAACCATTTCTGGAAGAGAAGGGATGGTAGAAGTAGCATTAAAGGATTATCAGTAACCTTTTAAAGGAGATTCTATCTGCTGTAGATTAGATGTATGACATGGAATTTATTGTTCTTTGTAGGTTCTGTTTTTGAAATTAATACAAAATGCTTAGAAAATGAGGATTTTTTTTTTATGAAGATGTCATTGACAGGGAGATAATCCAGCTTTATCATTTGTTATTTTGCCACAACATCTATAGATGCTGACTCCGCAGTTTGACTTGCATCAAAATAGCACCAGGATATATGATTCAGTGAAGTTCTTAAACTTTGCATTGTTCATTCTGACAAAGTCTACTCTGATGTTATAGCTGCTTGCCTGTTTACTCAGGCAAGATTGCTTATGTGTCACAATAATTCCTGATTAATTTATAGTGCTGTGTTTTTTTGATTTCTATGATTGTGCATTAAACTTTGACCCATATTACTATTTTGGGATGGCGATGTTTTTTTAGCTTAAAAGAAAAAACAGAAAAAATTGCATGCTCTTCCCTTTATATCTGCAGAGGTTCTTCTCTGGCCAAATCCATGTTATATGGGAATGCATAGTTTGGTCTGCTGTCAGTGTGGAAGTTGGCCCAGTACTATATTGTAATTATCTTTGTTGTATGCATTATTGAAAAGGAGACTGAGGGGCAGCCTCATTGCTCTCTTCAGCTTCCTGAGAAGGGGAAGTGTGGAGGGAGGTGTTGATCACTTCTTCCTGTGATCCAGGGACAGGACACGTGGGAATGGTTCAAAGCTGTGTCAGGTGAGGTTCAGATTTGGCATTAGGAAGCATTTCTTTACTGATAAGATGGTCATACACTGGAACAGGCTTCCTAGAGAGATGGTCAATGCCCCAAGCCTGTCAGTGCTTAAGAGGCATTTGGACAATGCCCTGAATAATATGCTCTAACTTTGGGTCAGCCCTGAAGTGGTCAGGCAGTTGGACTAGATGATTTCTGTGGGTCCCTTCCAACTGAAATACTCTATCCTGTTCTATTCTGAGTGCTTGAATGCTTTTGTATTGGAGAACTAAGTGAACTCGGGTTATTATTGATAGTCTATCTATTTAAATAAGTCAAATTTAAATCCAGAAACTCTGTTCAATATTAATATTAACTCTGGGATGCAGGCTATCAAGAAATTAATTTCTGTAATAACACTGAGCCTTACTGTAAGTATAAGTTTTCATAGTAATATACATGCAATTTAAAAATGCAATACATCGAGTACCAAAAAGTGATGCAATTTTAATTCTTAATTCTTTTAATTCTCAGTTTCAAATTTAGCCTTTTACTGATTCTTAGAATTTGTTTATTTAAGAAGGATCAATAACATAACTCTACCTCTGACATATGTTTGCATGCTTTCCTTCAGGAAGATGTTGAGTTTTACTGTTGTTTTTCTGGCAGATCAGTGCTTCCAGTGCCACCTGCAGTTGGACCAGCTTTCAGTTTTGAGTTGGATGTGGAAGATGGAGAGGTAGAAAACTACGAGGTTGGTGTGTGAAGTACAAATTCATGAGGAGCAGATGTTAATACATGAACTTTAATGGTCTTTTGCTTTTCAAAGACAAAAACCAGATTAAGTAAATGTAATGTTTATGAAGACAGAATGTAGAAACATTTTTTTCCATACTGGTTTCTAACACTGGATGTTAGAAACACCCTTATTTTGTATTTATTGCCTTTCCCCAAATCTATCCCTTCAGATTAGCGATGGTTAAATTCCTCAACTTTCCATTCTAGACGTGACTCTTCTTTTTGCATTTTTCTTGATTTTTAAATATCGAGCATAAATATCCTATTCTTTTGAATATGCTATAACTTGGTGCTTTTTATGTGCCTTGCTATCTTTACAGATTAGTGTTAACATTATAGGATGAATTCAGGTAAATGTTCTGTTGGCAAGAATCTCTTAATATATATTTTCTCTTGACAATAAGGAGAGTACAGCAAGTCACATATTTTGAAATAAAATTTCAGTGTCTTAGATAATTGAGGGCTGATCCCAGCTCTTGTCCTTGCTGTTTCTCAGGCTGTTGGATTCCCATCAGATTCTGTTCAGAAAACCTCAGCTGCTGCCTAGGCCTCCTCATGTATCTATTTCTCCTTGATTCTGCTCAGAGATATGTATCTATGCTGTTGCATAGCATTTACAGTGTAATGAGAGGCTGTCCTATAATGCTTCTTGTGCTAGTTAAAAGAAGCATCATATTGTAGCTGGCATGTTGGGCTCCAGGTTTTGGGCTATTTGAGTATCTGTACTCTTCGCATTTTTCATCAAATCTCTTAACCTCTGTGGTTCAGTTCTCTATCAAGTTTATACTGATGCTTTTCTGGAGCCCCTCATGCAGGAGCAGAAATTATTTACATGAGGATCACTTAGGAATAGTGTTCTACCTGTATAAGTACAAAATTTAATCAGGAAGTGTCTCTATTCAGTTTGATGTCATGCCTTTGTTTCCAAAGGTTCAACATAAAATCTCCATGTCTCAATTCAGTTAGCCCAAGAAGTGGAATGGGAGTAAAAAATTGTCCCTTTAAACTCTTGGACACCTAGAGCTAGGCTCATTGCATATTCCTAGAAAGCAAGTTTGTCAGCATTTTCTTCTGGTTACTCACACTACTGTGTCAGGGATGGGGCAAGGGGATTAATTTCGAAAGTAAAACATGTATCAAACTGTGAATACAGCTACAGGAGTGATTAATAGTTAGGTCATGGATATTTGGAAATCCTGAAGATACTATCTTATGCAGTTCAGAAGGATTCATCAATGATCAAACTTTGAAAGACATCTTTCCATAGTACATGCAGTTGTAGAGAGAGAAGCAAGATAAAACCTGTCTTGATTAGCTCAGTTGGTTAGAGCATGGTGCTAATAACACCAAGGTTGTGGGGTCGATCCCCATATGGGCCATTCACTTAAGAGTTGGACTTGATGATCCTTGTGGGTCCTTTCCAACTCAGAATATTCTGTGATGAGGTGGGTTGTGCCATCTGTGACATGGCAGAAGAAATCACTTCTAGTAGAACTGGAGCTTGTTTGTGGCAATGAATGTTAAAAAGTCCAAATTCCTTGTTTCGTAGGCACTGTTGAATTTGGCAGAACGTCTAGGAGAAGCCAAACCTCGAGGACTGACAAAGACAGACATTGAACAACTTCCATCTTACAGGTTCAATCCAAGCAATCATCAATCAGAGCAGACATTGTAAGTACATCTATCTCAAAATTACATACTTTACATAACTATTTCCATACCTTCAGACTACAGCCTAAACTAGGCAAATACTGTAACACAAGTGCTCTAAAAGCACTCAAATAAAAAAAATATATTTTCTTAAACCATTTTTCAAACCAGATATCGTTTATCTTGACTTTAAAATTCTGCATATTCTCAGTTCAGTTATATGTCCAAATTTAGTTATTCAGTATTTTAAAAAAAATTTCCAAAGTTTTGTTTGGCATACTAGATAACTTGGAATTCAACCTATATTGAAATATTTTCCAATTACTGAAGTTTTAAGTGCTCCTGAAAGACCTTTTGACAATCTTTGAGGTTTAAAGTTATATTTTCTTATTTTTAAGACAAATTCTGTTTGAAAAATCTACATAACAGAGAAATGAGATATAGGTGGAAGTCAGCAAAAGTGATATACAGTGCTGTCAAATGTTTGAAATTGAACTGAAGAGGTTTTTTCTCTGATGTTCCACTTAGAGCAATCTTCAATGTTGTTTTTAACATAGTAGGGAATAAGAAAAATAAAAATACCAGAGAACTTAAGTTGATGATGTCTCTGGGGAAGAAATGTATTTATAAAACATGTACAACAGAATATAGATTTAATTTAAGGAGAAATTTTTCATAGTAAAAATGTGTGTGATCTTTGATCAACTATGACTTTCAGAAATACTCAAAGCAAGTTTTGTGGGATTTTTTGTTATTTTAATGTAGCTAAAATTAAAGTTAAAACTGAAAGAAATATGCTATAGGGTTTGCACTGCCTGTTTATAACAGCAGGCATGAACTCCAGTATTTTGAATTATGGTAATACAGTCTATTTACTGCTTGGGCCAGTGAACTGCCTTGTCTGCTTTGGGATTTGAAAACATGGTAAACAAAACAAAGGAAATTCTCATTTTACATTAGTCCACTGGACATCTATACCCACAAAAGTTTGATCACTGTAGATACTCCAGTGGTTTTAAAAAACACTTTTGCAGACACACCTAATAAGCTGCCTGTTGCTATTCAATGGGAAAGTTTATAGATATTTGCTGTCCTTTTTTTAGGTGTGTAGTGTGTATGTGTGACTTTGAAGCAAGGCAGCTACTTCGAGTCTTACCCTGTAACCACGAGTTTCATGCCAAGTGTGTTGATAAATGGCTTAAGGTAAATAAAATCTATGTTGAATGCAATTTATAATGTCCTAGTTTGTAGTTTCATTTTTTCTTTAGTTTGCTACTGCATTTCATCTCATTTCCCATTTTTAATATTTAATGTCTGAAGTAACAAAACAGGGCACAATCTGAATTTATCTTCTTTTTGTTGTCTCCTTACACTATAGAAATATTCCTTTTTAGCGATAAAAAAAGATATTTCTTTTTAATAATAATTGGAATAGGGTAATTTTAAAAGGAATATGAAAAGAATGATCTTTACTAGCAGAAAGTGCTCCTATAAGAATCCTTCCTATCATTATGAATTTGAATTCTTTGGGCCAATAAAAATACAACTATCTTTATAAGTTTTAAGACATGATTGAGAGAGATTTGAAAACAAAAAGGCCTTAGCATGAAATTATGTCTTCGTGCATGCTATGATATATTCTTTCAAAACAAGTTGTGGGGAAGACCTAGATGCAGGACAGTGCAATAAGTTGACAGATGGGATAGAACTGGTACAGAAGGTGAGAAGAACAGGAATACAGTTTAGAAGGTGATATATAGGGAGACATCTGTACAATCTGTGTTATCCAGACCTACTTCTAATAAGGTATTCATTCCTTTCTTTTCTTACCTTTTAAACAATTCTATTCAGATTTAGTTTAATCTACCTATAGTCTTTGTTGCAATATCAAATATTTCACAGTACTATGTGAAGAAGCATGTCAAACATTTCCTAGAGAATTATAGATGCAATTTTATGTTACATCATTTTAAGATATATTTTAAAAATAAAAAAGTTCTCATGCTTTGCTGACAAATATATTCCTACAGAGAATACACATTTTTGACTTGAATTAAGCCCGATAATTTCTAGGCTTTATAAAGTGAAGGAAATGACTGTCTCATATATACAGCAGAATAACTGGTGCATAAAGTGAAGTATTAGATTCAATATTGACAGTAGTCTTGTGGCTAATGGAGGATCATGATTAACGTTAAGATTTTAAAAAAAAAAAAGTAATCAGAAAACAACTTTGGGTTAGTGTACCCAATTTCCCTGGTTTCATCCCAGATCAGCAGGAATGAATGTGACCAAGACCCTAATGTTATATAATACCCCTACACGTCACGGCCAGGGGTGGGGAAAGGGACTCTATTGCTTCCTGGAAGAAGGACATTCCTTCCGGTGGGAGAAAGTGTGGTGGGTGGACTGATCTGGTATTGTTTTATTTTATGTGTTATACCTTGTTTCCTTGTGTTATACCTTTTGTTATTAATATTGTTGCTGTTACTGTTGGTTTTTTTGTCTCATTGCTGTTCCAGCAAATTGTCCTTATTTCAACCCGTGATCTTTGCCTTTTGTGCTTTCAAAGGGGGGGGGGAGGAGAAGCAAGCGGCGGTGTGGTTTTAACAGGACTACTAAATTGGGGAATACCATTCCTAAACCATGACAGCCTTAATTGA
>NW_020931510.1:0-498 GCF_003984885.1 Neopelma chrysocephalum | reverse complement strand
AGTGATTTTTTGGGGAGATTTGAGTCAGTTTTGGGTGATTTTTTGGGCAGATTTTAGTTGGTTTTGGGTCCTTTTCTGGTCATTTTTTGGGGAGATTTGAGTCAGTTTTTGGTAGTTTTTGGATGAGTTTTGGTTGTTTTTTTGGGGAGTATTGAGCCAGTTTTGGGTGATTTTTTGGGTGATTTTTTGGGGAGATTTGAGTCAGTTTTGGGTTACCTTTTGGAAAGATTTGGGTCATTTTTTGGGGTGATTTGAGTCAGTTTTTGGTAATTTTTGGGGGAGTTTGGGGTGATTTTTTTGGGGAGATTTGAGTCAGTTTTGGATGATTTCTTGAGAGATTTTTTGGGGAGATTTGAGTCAGTTTTGGGTGATTTTTTGAGGAGATTTGAGTAATTTTTGGATGATCTCTTGAGAGATTTTTTGGGGAGATTTGAGTCAGTTTTGGGTGATTTTTTGGGGAGATTTGAGTCAGTTATGGGTGATATTTTGGGGAGATTT
>NW_020931509.1:0-303 GCF_003984885.1 Neopelma chrysocephalum | reverse complement strand
TGGGGAGATTTGAGTCAGTTTTGGGTGATTTTTTGGGGAGATATGAGTAACTTCTGGGTCAATTTTTGTGTGATTTGATTCAGTTTTTGGTGATTTTTTGGGGAGATTTTGGTCATTTTTTGGTCCTTTTTTTGGGAGATTTGTGTCATTTTTGGGTGGTTTTTTGGGGAGATTTGAGTCAGTTTTGGGTGGTTTTTTTGGGAGATTTGAGTTAGTTTTGGGTCATCTTTTGGAAAGATTTGGGTCATTTTTGGGTGATTAGAGTCAGTTTTTGGTAATTTTTGGGGGAGTTTTGGGTGATTT
>NW_020931508.1:0-307 GCF_003984885.1 Neopelma chrysocephalum | reverse complement strand
GATTTGAGTCAGTTATGGGTGATATTTTGGGGAGATTTGAGTCAGTTTTGGGTCATTTTCTGGTCTTTATTTGGGGAGATTTGAGTAAGTTTTGGGTCATCTTTTGGACATTTTTTGGGGAGATTTGAGTCAGTTCTGGGTGAATTTTTGAGGAGATTTGAGTCAGTTTTGGTGATTTTTGGGGGAGATTTGGGTCAGTTTTTGGTGTTTTTTGGGGGAGTTTTGGGTCATTTTTTGGGGTTATTTTTTGGGGTGATTTGAGTCAGTTTCTGGTTATTTTTTGGGGAGATTTGAGTCAGTTTTGGGT
>NW_020931507.1:0-869 GCF_003984885.1 Neopelma chrysocephalum | reverse complement strand
TAGAGTCAGTTTTTGGTAATTTTTGGGGGAGTTTTGGGTGATTTTTTGGGTAGGTTTGATTGAGTTTGGGGTGATTCTTTGAGGAGATTTGAGCCAGTTTTGGGTCATTTTTGGGGGGATTTTTTTGCGAGATTTGAGTCAGTTTCTATTCATTTTCTGGTCCTTTTATGGGGAGATTTGAGTCAGTTTTGGGTGAATTTTTGGTGTTTTTTTGTGTGATTTGAGTCAGTTTTTGGTGATTTTTGGGGGAGTTTTGGGTGAATTTTTAGGTAGATTTGATTCAGTTTTGGGTGAGTTTTTGGGAGATTTTTTGGGGAGATTTGATTCAGTTTTGGGTGATTGTTTGGGGAGATTTGAGTCAGTTTCGGGTAATTTTTTGGACATTTCTTGGGGAGATTTGAGTCACTTTTTGGTGATTTTTGGGGGAGATTTGAGACAGTTTTTGGTTGATTTTTTGGGTAGATTTGAGTCAGTTTCGGTCATTTTCTGGTAATTTTTTGGGGAGATTTGAGTAATTTTGGGTCATTATTTGGAAAGGTTTGGGTCATTTTTTTGTGTGATTTGAGTCAGTTTTGTGTGATTTTTGGGGGAGTTTTTGGTCATTTTTTGGCTTATTTTTTGGGGTGATTTGAGTCATTTTCTGGTCAGTTTTTGGGGAGAATTGAGTCACTTTTTGGTGATTTTCTCGTCATTTTTTGGGGAGATTTGAGTAACTTTTGGGTGATTTTTTGGGGAGATTTGAGTCCATTTTGAGTGGTTTTTTTGGGAGATTTAAGTCAGTTTTGGGTCATCTTTTGGAAAGATTTGGGTCATTTTTTGGGAGATTAGAGTCAGTTTTTGGTAATTTTTGGGGGAGTTTTGGGTGATTT
>NW_020931506.1:0-3294 GCF_003984885.1 Neopelma chrysocephalum | reverse complement strand
GGCAGCCCCTGCCAAGGCCTCACCACCCTTTCCAGGGGGAAATTCCTGCTGATGTCCAACCTGAGCCTCCCCTGGCACAGCTGGAGGCCGTTCCCTCTCCTCCTGTCCCTTGTTCCCTGGGAGCAGAGCCCGACCCCCCCTGTCTCCAACCTCCTTCCAGGGAATTTTAGGGATCCAGAAGGTCCCCCCTGAGCCTCCTTTTGTCCCGGCTGAGCCCCCCCAGCTCCCTCAGCCCCTCCTGCTGCTCCAGCCCCTTCCCAGCTCCGTTCCCTGGATGTTCTCCAGCCCCTCCATGTCCTTCTTGTCCTGAGTGGCCCAAAATTAACCTCAGGATTTGGGATGTCCCTCCCCAGCAGCAGCACAGAGGGACAATCCCTGCCCTGCTCCTGCTGCCCACACTGATCCAGGCCAGGATGCCCTTGGACTTCTTGACCCACTCTTGGCTCGTATTGAATGGAAAACATCAGGAAAAACCTTGGGAAAACCGACCAGACTTCACCTCTCCCTGCTAATCTCTGTGGGCATAAAAAAACCCAACAAACCAACACCAAAAAGGGGGTGGAAAATCAGGCAGTGGAACATTTGTGGTTTAATTTCTGCTCCCTGGAAGATTTCCAGGCAGGAGAACGTGATCCCCAGTACCATAAAAACAGAAGGTGAGAGAAGGGAAAAAGGAAAAGGAGCGAGAAAGGGGGGGATTTAAAAGACATGGTCCAGAAAATAATCAAATAAAAGAACTGTCAGGCAGCCCTGGCGGGATTCCAGCCCGGTAGGTTTGCAGGATAAAGGAATAATTGAGTGGAAGAAAGGAGTTTGGCAGGGCAGGAAATCCAGCAAGTGAAGTGGTGCTGGGAGGGTAACGAGGCTGGATGTGGGAAAACCCCAGGAAAATCCATTTGGAGGGGGCACTGGGAGGGATTTTCCTGAGCCTGAAGTAGCTGAGGGGGCACCAAAAAGTGATGCCTGAGAACTGGAGGTCAGGGAGGGAAAAAAAAAGCTGGGAAGAAGGGTAAAGGAGAAGGAATCAAAGAAAGGGAGGAAGCCAAGGATTTGAGGGAAAAGGTAAGGGAATAATTTAACCTGAATTCATGGATAAGCAGCATAAAAATGAGGTTTTCCCAACGTTCCAGGAGAAAAGGAGGGACACAGGTGAAGCTTTAACCTGAATTCATGGATAAGCAGCATAAAAATGAGGTTTTCCCAACGTTCCAGGAGAAAAGGAGGGACACAGGTGAATATGACACATCCCTTTTACAGCATCCCATCAGCAAGGAAAAGAAGGAAACAGAAACAAGAAGGAAAAGAGAAAACAAGGAAAATATGTTTGGATAATTGGGAATGATCTGTAAAAATGACTCTTGGTAGAGGAGAGATGGAGAAATACAGGAAAGTAAAAATGGGAATAGAGAAATAGTGGAAAGTTGGACAAGAAACCAACTGGCCAATGGCAGGGGATGGAAAGCTGGGAATGGGATGGTTCCAGTGAGGAAATTTGATTTCCAACCCTGCAGAAATGGGCTGGGAGCAGAAGATCTGGGAAAAATAAATATTATGCCAGACCTTCCAACAACAAAAAGAATGGGAATCCCGGGAGTTCCCGTTGTGGAGATGTGACTCCAGTACAGGGGTTGGATAAATACAAAGGGAAAGGGTTTGGGAGTGAGCTGGAAAACTGGGGTGGAGAAACAAGAGGGTCTTCCTGGAAATCAGGAATATTTCCCTATGGAATAACCACCTCATAGAGGAGAAGTGAGAGCCCCTGAGGTGGGAATATGGTGAAGCTGGGGCTGCCCCTGGATCCCTGGAAGTGTCCAAGGCCAGGTTGGAGCAACCTGGGCTGGTGGAAGGTGTCCCTGCCCACGGCAGGGGTGGAACTGGATGGGATTTAAGACCCCTTCCAACCCAAAGCATTCCAGGATTCTGGAGCCCCTCTGCTCTGGAGCCAGGCTGGGAGAGCTGGGGGGGTTCCCCTGGAGAAGAGAAGGCTCCAGGGAGAGCTGAGAGCCCCTGGCAGGGCCTGAAGGGGCTCCAGGAGAGCTGGAGAGGGACTGGGGACAAGGCATGGAGGGACAGGACACAGGGAATGGCTTCCCATGGGAAAAGGGGAGATTTAAATGGGATTTTGGGCAGGAATTGCTGTCTGTGAGGGTGGGGAGGGGCTGGAATGGAATTCCCAGAGAAGCTGTGGCTGCCCCTGGATCCCTGGAAGTGTCCAAGGCCAGGTTGGAGCCACCTGGGATAGTGGAAGGTGTCCCTGCCCATGGCAGGGGTGGAACTGGCTGATCCATTGACTCGGAGCAGTTGGTTCCAAGCTGTTTTCAGCCCTTTGTCTTGACAAAACAGGAATTTCCATCCCACACAGGGAATGGCTTCCCACTGGAAAAGGGGAGATTTAAATGGGATTTTGGGAAGGAATTCCTGGCTGTGAGGGTGGGGAGGCCCTGGCACAGGTTAGGCAGAGAACCTGGATGGTCTTGAAGGTCCTTCCAGCCCAAACCTTCCTGGCAGAGGTGCTGAGGGTCAGTGTCCCAGACTCCCTGATGTCCTTCTCCAGCTCAGCCCCCTCCAACTGAGGAGTCAACTCAGGAGTTCAGTGATGGGGAAAAAACTGAGGAAAAGATCCCAGAGGGAGCAAGGACAACAAATCCAAGGGAAATCCCACAGGCACAGCAGCTCCAGGGAAGGGGAATGTGCATCCTGAGGGGGAAACCTCAGAAAGAAGAGGAGGAAAAGGGAACTCTGGGAGGCAGAGAGGGAGAGGAAGGTTGGCTTTGATCCTGGGAAGAGAGGAAGGCAAAGTTGGTCCTTCAGGATCAGCAATGGGGCTGGAAACTGTTCCCATGCAGTGTCCAGGGGTCAGGTCTCACATCCAGAGCCCTGGAATGACACATTCCCAGCCCTGGCTCCAGAAGGTAAAATATGGGACAGGTAGGACACACTGAGCACCCAGAGGGGTGCTGGAGGTGCTCCAGTTTTGGGGAATTCATCAGGTCACTGACCCAGGGGGGGAATATTTGGGTCTCACATCCCAGCCCCTGGAATGACACATTCCCACCCCTGGCTCCAGAATGTAAAATATGGGACAGGTTGGACACACTGAGCACCTGTGGCAACACCAGAGGTGCTCCAGCTTTGGGAATTCATCAGGTCACAAAGCCAGGGGGGAAAATTCAGGTCTCACATCCCAGACCACTGGAATAAAACATTCCCAGCCCTGGTTCCAAACCAGCAGCAGCCCTACGAGGTAAAACACGGGACAGGTTGGACACACTGAGCACCCAGAGGGGTGCTGGA
>NW_020931505.1:0-604 GCF_003984885.1 Neopelma chrysocephalum | reverse complement strand
TCCCACCCCTGGCTCCAGAAGGTAAAATATGGGACAGGTTGGACACACTGAGCATCCAGAGCAGCACCAGGAAAAACACCAGGTAAAACCCCAGGAAAATCCATTTGGAGGGGGCACTGGGAGGGATTTTCCTGAGCCTGAAGTAGCTGAGGGGGAACCAAAAGGTGATGCCTGAGAACTGGAGGTCGGGGAGGAAAAAAAGCTGGGAAGAAGTGTAAAGGAGAAGGAATCAAAGAAAGGGACAAGCCGAGGATTTGAGGCAAAATTCCTGCAGCTGTGGGGAATTCATCAGGTCACAGAGCCAGGGGGGGAAATATTCAGGTCTCACATCCCAGCCCCCTGGAATAAAACATTCCCAGGCTCCAAAAGGTAAATTATGGGACAGGTAGGACACACTGAGCACCCAGAGGGGTGCTGGAGGTGCTCCAGCTTTGGGAATTCATCAGGTCACAGAGCCGGGGGGGGAAATATTCGGGTCTCACATCCCAGCCACCTGGAATAAAACATTCCCAGGTTCCAAAAGGTAAATTATGGGACAGGTTGGACACACTGAGCATCCAGAGGGGTGCTGGAGGTGCTCCAGCTGTGGGGAATTCATCAGGTC
>NW_020931504.1:0-2778 GCF_003984885.1 Neopelma chrysocephalum | reverse complement strand
GGCAGCCCCTGCCAAGGCCTCACCACCCTTTCCAGGGGGAAATTCCTCCTGATGTCCAACCTGAGCCTCCCCTGGCACAGCTGGAGGCCGTTCCCTCTCCTCCTGTCCCTTGTTCCCTGGGAGCAGAGCCCGATCCCCCTCCAGGTCCAATGTCCTTCCAGGGAATTTTAGGGATCCAGAAGGTCCCCCCTGAGCCTCCTTTTCTCCAGGCTGAGCCCCCCCAGCTCCCTCAGCCTCTCCTGCTGCTCCAGCCCCTTCCCAGCTCCGTTCCCTGGATGTTCTCCAACCCCTCCATGTCCTTCTTGTCCTGAGTGGCCCAAAATTAACCTCAGGATTTGGGATGTCCCTCCCCAGCAGCAGCACAGAGGGACAATCCCTGCCCTGCTCCTGCTGCCCACACTCCTTCTGATCCAGGCCAGGATGCCCTTGGACTTTTAGGTCCACTCTTGGCTCGTACTGAATGGAAAACATCGGGAAAAACCTTGGGAAAACCGACCAGACTTCACCTCTCCCTGCTAATCTCTGTGGGCATAAAAAAAACCATCAAACCAACACCAAAAAGGGGGTGGAAAATCAGGCAGTGGAACCTTTGTGGTTTAATTTCTGCTCCCTGGAAGATTTCCAGGCAGGAGAACGTGATCCCCAGTACCATAAAAACAGAAGGTGAGAGAAGGGAAAAAGGAAAAGGAGCGAGAAAGGGGGGGATTAAAAAGACATGGTCCAGAAAATAATCAAATAAAAGAACTGTCAGGCAGCCCTGGCGGGATTCCAGCCCGGTAGGTTTGCAGGATAAAGGAATAACTGAGTGGAAGAAAGGAGTTTGGCAGGGCAGGAAATCCAGCGAGTGAAGTGGTGCTGGGAGGGAAACGAGGCTGGATGTGGGAAAACCCCAGGAAAATCCATTTGGAGGGGGCACTGGGAGGGGTTTTCCTGAGCCTGAAGTAGCTGAGGGGGCACCAAAAGGTGATGCCTGAGAACTGGAGGTCAGGGAGGGGAAAAAAAAGCTGGGAAGAAGTGTAAAGGAGAAGGAATTAAAGAAAGGGAGGAAGCCAAGGATTTGAGGGAAAAGGTAAGGGAATAATTTAACCTGAATTCATGGATAAGCAGCATAAAAATGAGGTTTTCTCAACGTTCCAGGAGAAAAGGAGGGACACAGGTGAATATGACACGTCCCTTTTACAGCATCCCATCAGCAAGGAAAAGAAGGAAACAGAAACAAGAAGGAAAAGAGAAAACAAGGAAAATATGTTTGGATAATTGGGAAGGATCTGTAAAAACGGCTCTTGGTAGAGGAGAGGGGGGAAAGGGAACGGGAAAGTAAAAATGGGAAGTAGAGAAATAGTGGAAAATTGGATAAGAAACGAACTGGTCAAAGGCAGGGGATGGAAAGCTGGGAATGGGATGGTTCCAGTGAGGAAATTTCATTTCCAACCCTGCAGAAAGGGGTTGGGAGTAGAAGATCTGGGAAAAATAAATATTGTGCCAGACCTTCCAACCACCAAAAGAATGGGAATCCCGGGAATTCCCGTTGTGGAGATGTGACTCCAGTACAGTGGTTGGATAAATACAGAGGGAAAGGGCTTGGAGTGAGCTGGAAGACTGGGGTGGAGCATCAAGAGGCTCTTCCTGGAAATCAGGAATATTTCCCTATGGAATAACCACCTCATAGAGGAGAAGTGAGAGCCCCTGAGGTGGGAATATGGTGAAGCTGGGGCTGCCACATTCCTGGAAGTGTCCAAGGCCAGGTTGGAGCAACCTGGGAGAGTGGAAGATGTCCCTGCCCAGGGCAGGGGGTGGGACTGGATGGGATTTAAGACCCCTTCCAACTCAAAGCATTCCAGGATTCTGGAGCCCCTCTGCTCTGGAGCCGGGCTGGGAGAGCTGGGGGGGTTCCCCTGGAGAAGAGAAGGCTCCAGGGAGAGCTGAGAGCCCCTTGCAGGGCCTGAAGGGGCTCCAGGAGAGCTGGAGAGGGACTGGGGACAAGGCATGGAGGGACAAGACACAGGGAATGGCTTCCCACTGGAAAAGGGGAGATTTAAATGGGATTTTGGGCAGGATTTCCCAGCTGTGAGGGTGGGGAGGCCCTGGCCAGGTTGCCCAGAGAACCTGGATGGGCTTGAAGGTCCTTCCAGCCCAAACCTTCCTGGCAGAGGTGCTGAGGGTCAGTGTCCCAGACTCCCTGATGTCCTTCTCCAGCTCAGCCCCCTCCAACTGAGGAGTCAACTCAGGAGTTCAGTGATGGGCAAAAAAACTGAGGAAAAGATCCCAGAGTGAGCAAGGACAGCAAATCCAAGGGAAATCCCACGGGCACAGCAGCTTCAGGGGAGGGGAATGTGCATCCTGAGGGGGAAACCTCAGAAAGAAGAGGAGGAAAAGGGAGCTCTGGGAGGCAGAGAGGGAGAGGAAGGTTGGCTTTGATCCTGGGAAGAGAGGAAGGCAAAGTTGGTCCTTCAGGATCAGCAATGGGGCTGGAAACTGTTCCCATGCAGTGCCCAGGGGTCAGGTCTCACATCCAGAGCCCTGGAATGACACATTCCCAGCCCTGGCTCCAGAAGGTAAAATATGGGACAGGTTGGACACACTGAGCACCTGGAGCAACACCAGAGGTGCTCCAGCTTTGGGAATTCATCAGGTCACAGAGCCAGGGGGGAAAATTCAGGTCTCACATTCCAACCCTGGGAATAAAACATTCCCAACCCCTGGCTCCAGGAGGTAAAATATGGGACAGGTAGGACACACTGAGCACCCAGAGGGGTGCTGGAGGTGCTCCAGCTGTGG
>NW_020931503.1:0-1910 GCF_003984885.1 Neopelma chrysocephalum | reverse complement strand
ACTGGGAAAGGGTTTGGGCTGGAATGGAGGAGGGTTTAGGTGGGACTGGGGGTGGTTTTAAGTGGGACTGAAGGAGGTTTTAGGTGGGACTGAGGGAGTTTTCAGGACTGGGAGAGGTTTTAGGCTGGACTGGGGGGCTTCTAGGTGGGGCTGGGGGAGGTTTTAGGGCTGGCAGAGGTTTATAGGCAGGACTGGGAGGGGGTTTAGGCAGAACTGTGGGACTTACAGGTGGGACTAAGGGAGGTTTTAGGTGGGACTGAGGGGGCTTTTAAACCTGGGAGAGGTTTTAGCGGGACTGAGGGGATTTTAGGTGAAACTGGGGGAAGTTTTACGACTGGGAAAGGTTTTAGGCTGGACTGGGAGTGGTTTTAGGCAGGATTTGGGAGCTTTTAGAACTGGTGAGGTTTTTAGAGCTGGTGAATCCTTTAGGCAGGACTGGGGGACTTTTAGGCCCGGGAGTGGTTTTAGGCAGGATTTAGGAGGTTTTAGGACTGCTGAAGCTTTTAGGCAGGACTGGGGGGCTTTTGGGCTGGACTGAAGGACTTTTAGGCCCAGGAGAGCTGTTAGGCAGGATTTGGGAGCTTTTAGAACTGCTGAAGCTTTTAGGCTGGACTGAGGGACTTTTAGGTTGGACTGAGGGACTTTTAGGCCTGGGAGTGGTTTTAGGCAGGATTTGGGAGCTTTTAGAACTGCTGAAGCTTTTAGGCTGGACTGAGGGTCTTTTAGGCCTGGGAGTGGTTTTAGGCAGCATTTGGGAGCTTTTAGAACTGCTGAAGCTTTTAGGCTGGACTGGGGGGTTTTTAGGCTGGACTTTTAGGCCTGGGAGTGGTTTTAGGCAGGATTTGGGATCTTTTAGAACTGCTGAAGCTTTTAGGCAGGACTGGGGGGCTCTTAGGCCGGACTGAGCAATGCCCAAGCTCTTGCTCCCCTGCACAGGGAGGGAAAGCTCCTGGTCCTACTGGTTAGGACTGGGACGGGCTTGGCTTTCCCCCCCTTGGGCCATACTGGGAGCACTGGGATGGTTCCACCGTTCCCAAGCCTGTGGATCTTGGCAGCCCTCGGCATTCCCTGGTTTTTCTTTCCCTGTTTTCCTGTGGATCTTGGCAGCCCTCAGAATTCCCTGGTTTTCCTTTCCCTGTTTTCCTGTGGATCTTGGCAGCCCTCGGCATTCCCTGGTTTTTCTTTCCCTGTTTTTCTGCTTGTTGAGTTCATTAAACCTGTGGGTTTTTCACCTCAATCCAGGAGTTTTCCTGCTTTTTCTCCTCCCTTTCCCTGCTGGGTTTGGCTGGGATGGGGTTAAATCCTTGGGATCAGCTCCAGGCTGGGAAGGGGGTGAGAACAGGGAGTTGTTTGGGAATTTTTCAGGGGTTTTTATCTCCCTCCAAGGTCTTTTCCTCCTCCTCACATTCCAAAGGGGGGGTCACCTGCTGTTTCCAGGGACTCCAGGAGGGTCCTCCCACATCCCAGGGAATGGGCAGCCCTCGGAAATGGTGGAAAAGGAAGGAGGAGCCGCTTTGAATCCCAATTCCAGGTGCTCTCCCGTGGTATTCCCGGGCTTGTGGATCCACCTCCTTCTCCGTCTCTTCCCAGTGAAGGCTCTGCTGCTTAAAAACTGGGAATGGTTTAGGTTGGAAAAGACCCTGAAGGGCATCAAATCCCACCCTTAAACCCCGAGGGAGTTCCCCAGTTCCAGGGAATCCCGAGCTGTGTTCCACCAGCCGGTAAATCCTGGGAGCAAGGCAGGAATCCGGGATCACCCCGAGACTTGGATCCCTCTGGATCAGCTCCCGCGGCCGGGAATCCTCAGGGAAGGGCTGAGGGATGAGGGGGAGGGGGAGGAAGAGCTCAGCTGGCAGCTTGTGACCCCCCCCAAAATCATGGAATGCCGTGGAATATCCCATGGGATGAGG
>NW_020931502.1:0-1812 GCF_003984885.1 Neopelma chrysocephalum | reverse complement strand
ACTGGGAAAGGGTTTGGGCTGGAATGGAGGAGGGTTTAGGTGGGACTGGGGGTGGTTTTAAGTGGGACTGAAGGAGGTTTTAGGTGGGACTGAGGGAGTTTTCAGGACTGGGAGAGGTTTTAGGCTGGACTGGGGGGCTTCTAGGTGGGGCTGGGGGAGGTTTTAGGGCTGGCAGAGGTTTATAGGCAGGACTGGGAGGGGGTTTAGGCAGAACTGTGGGACTTACAGGTGGGACTAAGGGAGGTTTTAGGTGGGACTGAGGGAGCTTTTAAACCTGGGAGAGGTTTTAGCAGGACTGAGGAGATTTTTGGTGAAACTGGGGGAAATTTTAGGACTGGGAAAGGTTTTAGGCTGGACTGGGAGCGGTTTTAGGCAGGATTTGGGAGCTTTTAGAACTGGTGAAGTTTTTAGAGCTGGTGAATCCTTTAGGCAGGACTGAGGGACTTTTAGGCCCGGGAGAGCTGTTAGGCAGGATTTGGGAGCTTTTAGAACTGCTGAAGCTTTTAGGCTGGACTGAGGGACTTTTAGGTTGGACTGAGGGACTTTTAGGCCTGGGAGTGGTTTTAGGCAGGATTTGGGAGCTTTTAGAACTGCTGAAGCTTTTAGGCTGGACTGAGGGTCTTTTAGGCCTGGGAGTGGTTTTAGGCAGCATTTGGGAGCTTTTAGAACTGCTGAAGCTTTTAGGCTGGACTGGGGGGTTTTTAGGCTGGACTTTTAGGCCTGGGAGTGGTTTTAGGCAGGATTTGGGATCTTTTAGAACTGCTGAAGCTTTTAGGCAGGACTGGGGGGCTCTTAGGCCGGACTGAGCAATGCCCAAGCTCTTGCTCCCCTGCACAGGGAGGGAAAGCTCCTGGTCCTACTGGTTAGGACTGGGACGGGCTTGGCTTTCCCCCCCTTGGGCCATACTGGGAGCACTGGGATGGTTCCACCGTTCCCAAGCCTGTGGATCTTGGCAGCCCTCGGCATTCCCTGGTTTTTCTTTCCCTGTTTTCCTGTGGATCTTGGCAGCCCTCAGAATTCCCTGGTTTTCCTTTCCCTGTTTTCCTGTGGATCTTGGCAGCCCTCGGCATTCCCTGGTTTTTCTTTCCCTGTTTTTCTGCTTGTTGAGTTCATTAAACCTGTGGGTTTTTCACCTCAATCCAGGAGTTTTCCTGCTTTTTCTCCTCCCTTTCCCTGCTGGGTTTGGCTGGGATGGGGTTAAATCCTTGGGATCAGCTCCAGGCTGGGAAGGGGGTGAGAACAGGGAGTTGTTTGGGAATTTTTCAGGGGTTTTTATCTCCCTCCAAGGTCTTTTCCTCCTCCTCACATTCCAAAGGGGGGGTCACCTGCTGTTTCCAGGGACTCCAGGAGGGTCCTCCCACATCCCAGGGAATGGGCAGCCCTCGGAAATGGTGGAAAAGGAAGGAGGAGCCGCTTTGAATCCCAATTCCAGGTGCTCTCCCGTGGTATTCCCGGGCTTGTGGATCCACCTCCTTCTCCGTCTCTTCCCAGTGAAGGCTCTGCTGCTTAAAAACTGGGAATGGTTTAGGTTGGAAAAGACCCTGAAGGGCATCAAATCCCACCCTTAAACCCCGAGGGAGTTCCCCAGTTCCAGGGAATCCCGAGCTGTGTTCCACCAGCCGGTAAATCCTGGGAGCAAGGCAGGAATCCGGGATCACCCCGAGACTTGGATCCCTCTGGATCAGCTCCCGCGGCCGGGAATCCTCAGGGAAGGGCTGAGGGATGAGGGGGAGGGGGAGGAAGAGCTCAGCTGGCAGCTTGTGACCCCCCCCCAAAATCATGGAATGCCGTGGAATATCCCATGGGATGAGG
>NW_020931501.1:0-409 GCF_003984885.1 Neopelma chrysocephalum | reverse complement strand
GGTGGGACTGGGGGAGGGTTCAGGACTGGGAAAGGGTTTAGGCTGGAATGGGGGAGGTTTTAGGCTGGACTGGGGGTGGTTTTAGGTAGGACAGTGGGGCTTTAAAGTGGGACTGAAGGACTTCTAGGTGGGACTGGGGGAGGGTTCAGGACTGGGAGAGGTTTTAGGTTGCACTGGGGGAGGTTTTAGCTGGGACTGGGGGTTGTTTTAGGCAGGACTAGGGAGCTTTTAAATGGGACTGAAGGACTTTTAAGTGGGACTAGGGGAGATTTCAGGACTGGGTGAGGTTTTAGGCTTGACTGGGGAAGGGTTTAGGCAGGACTAGGGAGCTTTTAAGTGGGACTGAAGGACTTTTAGGTGGGACTGGGGGAGGGTTCAGGTGAGACTGGAGGAGGTTTCAGGCCTGGGG
>NW_020931500.1:0-409 GCF_003984885.1 Neopelma chrysocephalum | reverse complement strand
GGTGGGACTGGGGGAGGGTTCAGGACTGGGAAAGGGTTTAGGCTGGAATGGGGGAGGTTTTAGGCTGGACTGGGGGTGGTTTTAGGTAGGACAGTGGGGCTTTAAAGTGGGACTGAAGGACTTCTAGGTGGGACTGGGGGAGGGTTCAGGACTGGGAGAGGTTTTAGGTTGCACTGGGGGAGGTTTTAGCTGGGACTGGGGGTTGTTTTAGGCAGGACTAGGGAGCTTTTAAATGGGACTGAAGGACTTTTAAGTGGGACTAGGGGAGATTTCAGGACTGGGTGAGGTTTTAGGCTTGACTGGGGAAGGGTTTAGGCAGGACTAGGGAGCTTTTAAGTGGGACTGAAGGACTTTTAGGTGGGACTGGGGGAGGGTTCAGGTGAGACTGGAGGAGGTTTCAGGCCTGGGG
>NW_020931499.1:0-4672 GCF_003984885.1 Neopelma chrysocephalum | reverse complement strand
CCGGGGCGATGCCGAATTTCTGGAGCAGGAGGAAGGAGCGGCAGGGGAGCCTCCCCTCCCCGACGGTGGATCCCGGGATATCCTGCCGGGAATCCGGGCCCAAGGAGCGGCTGGATGATGCCAAGCCCCGGCAGGCGGAGGTGGAGGATCCCGAGTTTTCCATGTTGTGCCGGCACCGGCGTCCCGGGAAAGGCTCTTCTTGCCTGGGCAGGGTCTGGAGGTGGCTGTGGCTGTTCAAGGGCGGGAGCCGCGCTTCTTCCCGAGGATTCGCTTCCCGAGGGTTCGGGAAGAGCTCCGGAGGCAGCGGGAGGCAGGCAGAGGTGAGGGATGTGCCGGGCTGTGCCGGCGCTGCGGGCTGGTGCCAAACCCGGCCCAGAATAACCGCTCAGGGACGAAGTTTTTGTCTTTTATTTTCATTTTGGTGTTTCTTTGGTGCTGGGGGGGGGCTGGCAGGGTGGCACCGGGCAAAGCAGCTCCCGAGTGCTCAGGGAAAAACCAGGGAATTTAGATAGTTTTCACCAGAGGTTCCAACATCTTTATGTACATCTTCATTTGATTTTGACATCTAATTATCATATAATAGGCAGAGTTTGAGGCAGAGTCTGCTAGGATCCTCTTTTGGGGGGATTTTTGGGGGGTTGTTTCTGTTCTTTGGCCTCACTTTTGGGGGCCTCTCGCTCCTCTTCTTTCTCCCTTGAACTTTTCAACTCTGTTTGTTCCCTGGCCTGGTTTTCTGGGGCTGGCAAAGCCTCTTGACTCCTGGCCCTCGTATCTCCTTCAGACGCCCCCTTATCTTTATTTATGGCCGCTGAGTTAATGAAAGTCCATTTCTCCTGTCTCCTCCTCCAGCAGGACAGAACAAGCTGTCTCTGTTCTATTCCAACATGAGCCTGGGACCAACCCTATCCCGGTTAATCCTTGAAAACCTTGCTCTGTTTCAGTGGGAGGAATTCCAGAGGCGGGACTTCGAGCAGTGGAAGCAGTCCCTCAGCTGGGATGAGCCGAGCGTGGGATGCAAAGCACGGGATGGGGATGTGCCCAGGTGTGCCAGGGTGGAGAAGGCGGCGCTGGGAAAGCTGGAAAAACCCGGGACCTGCCGGAATTCCGGAGGCGGGAAAGCCCAGCGGGAAAAGCTGGACATCTGCAGTGCGATCCAACCCCTCGAGAGGGACGGTTGGGATGAGGTGACTGTGGGATGCAAAGCATGGAATGGGGATGTGCCCAGGATGGAGAACGCGGCGCTGGGAAAGCTGGAAAAGCCCGGGACCTGCCGGAATTCCGGAGGCGGGAAAGCCCAGCGGGAAAAGCTGGACATCTGCAGCGTGATCCAACCCCCGGAGGGGGATGGTTGGGATGAGCCGAGCGTGGGATGCAGAGCACGGGATGGGGATGTGCCCAGGGAATGCGGTGGCCTTGGGAACGGGATGGATCAGAGCCAGCTCCCGGCCCAGGGAGGAGCCGGCGAGGATGAGGAGGGACGGAGCGGCGACTCCCCCCAGATCCTGGAGTCACGTGTGGAGGGCAGGGACACTCCCACCGTCCCCGGAAAGGACCTGGAGCCTCGGCCAGCGGAGGGAACGCCCGGAGAGGATCCGAGGAGCCGAGTGTGGGAGAAGCTGGAGCGCCTGGGAGAGCCCATGGAGAGGTGGGAAGGGCAGGCCTTGGGAGCCCTGGCGGCCAGGCTGGCGGAGCTGGCCCTGCAGACACACACCCACAGCTACCCCCCGGAGCAGGGAGCCGCTCCCAGGCCCCGCTCCCGGCAGCCGGGAGCCGGGAACGCCGTCGTGGCCGCGGCCGTGGCGCGGCAGGACCTCGGCGCGTCCGTGTCCGGGAGCGAGCCGCGCTTCCTCGGAATGCTGTCCCTGAGCAGCCAGGGCTCCCATGGCGGAGGGGAGCCCAGGCCTCTTCCCGGGGTGGAAAACGAGGAGCGGTGGAGGAGGGAATTCGTGGATGTGTGGGCGTGGTACCCCCTGGACTGCGGGAGGGTGGACGAGGAGGAGGATCTCAATGGGAGCTGGGTGCCCCCCCAGAGGGAACAGCCCTTGCCGCCGGAGCAGAGGAAGGTCGTGGAGGCGCTGCTGCCGGAATTGCTGGAGGAAGAGATCGTGGTGGAAGGCTCCTCCGACTACAACAACCTCTTGGTTCCCGTCCGGAAAGGGCCCCAGTGGCGCCTGACCCTGAAGTGCAAAGCCCTCGGCAAGGCCACTCCCACGGAGCCCGAGGAGAGCCTGAGCAGGGACGGCATCCTGGCATCCATCCCCGCCGGGAGCGGCTGGTTCTCCGTGCTGGATCTGGCCTGCGCCTCCTTCGCCATCCCCTTGGCCCGGAGCTGCTGGCACAGGTTCGCCTTCACCTTCCGAGGGCAGCAGTTCCTGTTCACGCGTCTCCCGCCGGGGTTCCGGAGCACCGGCTCCATCACCCACCGGCGCGTGGCGCGGATGCTCTCCCGGCTGGGGGGGCTGGGGGGCGATCCCTGGGCCTTCAACTACAGCGACGACATCCTGATCGTCGGGAGAACGGCCCAGGAGGCGGCGGCGCGGACACGGAGGGTCCTGGAGCTCATCCAGGAAACCGGGTTCAGGGCCAAGTGGGAGAAGGCGCAGCTCGTCCGGAGCCGGGTGATGTACCTGGGAGTCGCCGTGGGAGCCGCGGGGAGGGAGATCCCAGAGGCCGTGCTGGAGGAGCTCCGCAGCATTCCCAGCCCCTGCGATGCCACGGAGCTCCGCAGCCTCCTCGGGAAGTTGGGCCACTGGCGGAATCACATCCCGGATTACTGCGAGCTGGCCCGGCCGCTGCAGCGGCTCACCAGGGACGGGGTGCAGTGGGAATGGCAGCAGGAGCAGCAGCAGAGGCTGAGGGAGCTGCGAGAAGCCCTCGTGCCCCTCCTGCGCTTCCCGGATAAATCCCGGCCCTTCCTCATCAGGGTGAGCCTCCACTCGGAGACGGCGGGAGCCGCCCTCCTGCAGGACGAGGGGGGGGCCCTGGTGCCGGTGCAGCACATCTCCCGCGCCCTGGAGGGCCAGGAGAGCCTTTCCCCGGAGGAGAAGGGCTGCGTGGCGGCCGCCTGGGCCGTCCAGCAATTCCAGCCCTTCACGGGGCCGGCGCCCATCCTGCTCCGGCTGCCCCATTGCCCCGGGAAGTTCGTGTCCCGCGGCCAAGCCCTGGGGCCCCACGGGCCGCGGCTCCCGGAGGAGTGGGCGCTGCTCCTGGTCCCCGAGCGGGCTCCGGAGAAGAAGCTCTGCGGTTCCATGGAATTCCCCGTGGCTCCCCCGCTCCGCCTGCTGCCTCCCGACGTTCCCGGATCCGACGTGTGGTTCCTGGCCAGCTACAGCTTGGGACCCTTCCTGGGCTACGCCGCCACCAACCTGGAGGGGCGGTGGCTGCTGGGGGCGTCCCCGGGGGGCTCCGAGCTGGAGGTGGAGCTGGAGGCCCTCTGGGAGCTCCTGGAGCGGCACCGGAGCCCTTCCCGCCTCTACCTGTATTCCAGCTGCCATTCCCTGCTGGAATGGCTGGAGGGACGGGCGGGCCCGGCGAGGGGCTGGAATTCCGGGGCCACGTGGGAGAAGGTCCACCGGTGGTTCTGCCACAACCCCGGGAAGCTCCATCTCAGGGGGCTGTGGATGGCCGGGGGAGCGGACTGGGAGGAGAAGGATTGGATCGGGAGGGCGCGCGGCAGGGCCAGGGCCGCGGCCTTCAGGGCCGGGACGGGCTGGAAAACCTGGGAGCCTTCCACGTACGAGAGGCGGGAGATCATCGCCCAGTGCCACCGGGGGCACGACGGGGAGGAGGAGACACTGATGCGGGTGCGGGAGGTGACCTGGTGGTCGTGGGCACCGCGGGAGGTTGGGAGCTGGGTGCGGGCCTGCCCCGAGTGCGGGGACGGCCGGGCGGGGCCGCAGCGGCCGGAGGGACCCTGGTCCTGCCTCTCCATCGGCGTCACCGAAGGCCTTCCCGAGAATCCCAAGGGATTCGAGGCCCTGCTGGTGGTGCGGGACGAGGAGTCGGGCTGGGTGGACGCGTTCCCGCTGGGGGAGCTGAGGGACGGGGAGGTGATCCCGAGGCTGCGCTGGGAGGTGTTCGAGAAGCTGGGGAAGGTGGACACGGTGCTCGTCCCGGAGGAGCCGCCCTGGCTCGGGGACGTCCTGAGCCATTTTCCGCTGCGGGGATACTGGGCCAGGCTGGAGCGCGGGCGGGACTGCCCCGTGGCCGCCAGCCTGCGCAGGGTGGCCCGGAAGGTCGGGGAGGGCTGGGCCGAGATGCTCCCGCTCATCCTGGCGGGAATCAGGGCCGGCGGCGCCCGCAGGGCCCGGCTGGAGCCGCTGCTCTGCGTCCCCGATGTGGCCCTGGAGGTGCTCTGGGAAGAGACGGAGCCGCGGCACCGCGGGGAGAACAACGAGCTGTCCTGGCTGGGCGGGATGCGAGTCCTGCCCGGGTACCGCGACGGCGTCAGGGCCGCGCTCGACATGGAGTTCGACTAGGGCTGGGCTTGGGATGGGCTGGAGGGTGTTAGGCGGGACTGGGAGAGGGTTTGGGTGGGACTGGGGGAGGCTTTAGGACTGGGAAAGGGTTTAGGCTGGAATGGGGGAGGGTTTAGGCTGGACTGGGGAAGGTTTAGGCAGGACTGTGGAGCTTTTAAGTGGGACTGAAGGACTTCTAGGTGGGACTGGGGGAG
>NW_020931498.1:0-4693 GCF_003984885.1 Neopelma chrysocephalum | reverse complement strand
CCGGGGCGATGCCGAATTTCTGGAGCAGGAGGAAGGAGCGGCAGGGGGGCCTCCCCCCCCCGCTGCCGCCGGCCCCCGGGACGGTGGATCCCGGGATATCCTGCCGGGAATCCGGGCCCAAGGAGCGGCTGAACGATGAGGATCCCGAGTTTTCCATGTTGTGCCGGCACCGGCGTCCCGGGAAAGGCTCTTCTTGCCTGAGCAGGGTCTGGAGGTGGCTGTGTCTGTTCAAGGGCGGGAGCCGCGCTTCTTCCCGAGGATTCGCTTCCCGAGGGTTCGGGAAGAGCTCCGGAGGCAGCGGGAGGCAGGCAGAGGTGAGGGGTGTGCCGGGCTGTGCCGGCGCTGCGGGCTGGTGCCAAAACCGGCCCAGAATAACCGCTCAGGGACGAAGTTTTTGTCTTTTATTTTTATTTTGGTGTTTATTTGGTGCTGGGGGGGGGCCGGCAGGGTGGCACCGGGCAAACCAGCTCCCGAGTTCTCAGGGAAAACCCAGGGAATTTAGACAGTTTTCACGAGGGGTTCCAACACCTTCACACACATCTTCATTTGATTTTGACATCTAATTATCATATAATAGGCGGAGCTTGAGGCAGAGTCTGCTAGGATCGTCTTTTGGGGGGATTTTTGGGTGGTTGTTTCTGTTCTTTGGCCTCACTTTGGGGGCCTCTTGCTCCTCTTCTTTCTCCCTTGAACTTTTCAACTCTGTTTGTTCCCTGGCCTGGTTTTCTGGGGCTGGCAAAGCCTCTTGACTCCTGGCCCTCGTATCTCCTTCAGACGCCACCTTATCTTTATTTATGGCCGCTGAGTTAATTAGAGTCCATTTCTCCTGTCTCCTCCTCCAGCAGGACAGAACAAGCTGTCTCTGTTCTATTCCAACATGAGCCTGGGACCAACCCTATCCCGGTTAATCCTTGAAAACCTTGCTCTGTTTCAGTGGGAGGAATTCCAGAGGCGGGACTTCGAGCAGTGGAAGCAGTCCCTCAGCTGGGATGAGCCGAGCATGGGATGCAAAGCACGGGATGGGGATGTGCCCAGGTGTGCCAGGGTGGAGAAGGCGGCGCTGGGAAAGCTGGAAAAGCCCGGGACCTGCCGGAATTCCGGAGGCGGGAAAGCCCAGCGGGAAAAGCTGGACATCTGCAGCGTTATCCAACCCCTGGAGGGGGACGGTTGGGATGGGGCGAGCGTGGGATGCAGAGCATGGAATGGGGATGTGCCCAGGATGGAGAAGGCGGCGCTGGGAAAGCTGGAAAAGCCCGGGACCTGCCAGAATTCCGGAGGCGGGAAAGCCCAGCAGGAAAAGCTGGACACCTGCAGTGTGATCCAAGCCCTCAAAGTGGAGGACGGTTGGGATGAGGCGAGCGTGGGATGCAGAGCACGGGATGGGGATGTGCCAAGGGAAGGTGGTGGCCTTGGGAACGGGATGGATCAGAGCCAGCTCCCGGCCCAGGGAGGAGCCAGCGAGGATGAGGAGGGACGGAGCGGCGACTCCCCCCAGATCCTGGAGTCACGTGTGGAGGGCAGGGACACTCCCACCAGCCCTGGAAAGGACCTGGAGCCTCCGGCAGCGGAGGGAACGCCTGGAGAGGATCCGAGGAGCCGAGTGTGGGAGAAGCTGGAGCGGCTGGGAGAGCCCATGGAGAGGTGGGAAGGGCAGGCCTTGGGAGCCCTGGCGGCCAGGCTGGCGGAGCTGGCCCTGCAGACACACACCCACAGCTACCCCCCGGAGCAGGGAGCCACTCCCAGGCCCCGCTCCCAGCAGCCGGGAGCCGGGAACGCCGTCGTGGCCGCGGCCGTGGCGCGGCAGGACCTCGGCGCGTCCGTGTCCGGGAGCGAGCCGCGCTTCCTCGGAATGCTGTCCCTGAGCAGCCAGGGCTCCCATGGCAGAGGGGAGCCGGGGCCTCTTCCCGGGGTGGAAAGCAAGGACTGGTGGAGGAGGGAATTCGTGGATGTGTGGGCGTGGTACCCCTTGGACTGCGGGAGGGTGGACGAGGAGGAGGATCTCAATGGGAGCTGGGTGCCCCCCCAGAGGGAACAGCCCTTGCCACCGGAGCAGAGGAGGGTCGTGGAGGAGCTGCTGCCGGAATTGCTGGAGGAAGGGATCGTGGTGGAAGGCTCCTCCGACTACAACAACCTCTTGGTTCCCGTCCGGAAAGGGCCCCAGTGGCGCCTGACCCTGAAGTGCAAAGCCCTCAACAATGCCACTCCCACAGAGCCCGAGGAGAGCCTGAGCAGGGACGGCATCCTGGCGTCCGTCCCCGCCGGGAGCGGCTGGTTCTCCGTGCTGGATCTGGCCTGCGCCTCCTTCGCCATCCCCTTGGCCCGGAGCTGCTGGCGCAGGTTCGCCTTCACCTTCCAAGGGCAGCAGTTCCTGTTCAAGCGGCTCCCGCCGGGGTTCCGGAGCACCTGCTCCATCACCCACCGGCGCGTGGCGCGGATGCTCTCCCGGCTTGAGGTGCAGGGGGGCGATCCCTGGGCCTTCAACTACAACGACGACATCCTGATCGCCGGGAGAACGGCCCAGGAGGCGGCGGCGCGGACGCGGAGGGTCCTGGAGCTCATCCGGGAAACCGGGTTCAGGGCCAAGTGGGAGAAGGCGCAGCTCGTCCAGAGCCGGGTGATGTACCTGGGAGTCGCCGTGGGAGCCGCGGGGAGGGGGATCCCGGAGGCCACGCTGGAGGAGCTCCGCAGCATTCCCAGCCCCTGCGACACCACGGAGCTCCGCAGCCTCCTCGGGAAGTTCGGCCACTGGCGGAATCACATCCCGGATTACTGCGAGCTGGCCCGGCCGCTCCAGCGGCTCACCAGGGACGGGGTGCAGTGGGAATGGCAGCAGGAGCAGCAGCAGAGGCTGAGGGAGCTGCGAGAAGCCCTCGTGCCCCTCCTGCGCTTCCCGGATAAATCCCGGCCCTTCCTCATCAGGGTGAGCCTCCACCCGGAGACGGCGGGAGCCGCCCTCCTGCAGGACGAGGGGGGGGGCCCTGGTGCCGGTGCAGCACATCTCCCGCGCCCTGGAGGGCCAGGAGAGCCTTTCCCCGGAGGAGAAGGGCTGCGTGGCGGCCGCCTGGGCCGTCCAGCAATTCCAGCCCTTCACGGGGCCGGCGCCCGTCCTGCTCCGGCTGCCCCATTGCCCCGGGAAGTTCGTGTCCCGCGGCCAAGCCCTGGGGCCCCACGGGCCGCGGCTCCCGGAGCACTGGGCGCTGCTCCTGGTCCCCGAGCGGGCTCCGAAGAAGAAGCTGTGCGGTTACATGGAATTCCCCGTGGCTCCCCCGCTCCGCCTGCTGCCTCCCGACGTTCCCGGATCCGACGTGTGGTTCCTGGCCAGCTACCGCTTGGGACCCTTCCTGGGCTACGCCGCCACCAACCTGGAGGGGCGGTGGCTGCTGGGGGCGTCCCCGGGGGGCTCCGAGCTGGAGGTGGAGCTGGAGGCCCTCTGGGAGCTCCTGGAGTGGCACCGGAGCCCTTCCCACCTCTACCTGTATTCCAGCTGCCATTCCCTGGTGGAATGGCTGGAGGGGCGGGTGGGCCCGGAGGGGGGCTGGAATTCCAGGGCCATGTGGAAGAACGTCCGCCACTGGTTCTACCACAACCCCGGGAAGCTCCAGCTCAGGGGGGAGTGCATGGCCGGGGGAGCGGACTGGGAGGAGAAGGATTGGATCGGGAGGGCGCGCGGCAGGGCCAGGGCCGCGGCCTCGAGGGCCGGGACGGGCTGGAAAACCTGGGAGCCTTCCACGTACGAGAGGCAGGAGATCATCGCCCAGTGCCACCGGGGGCACGATGGGGAGGAGGAGACGCTGGCGCGGGTGCAGGCGGTGGCCTGGTGGTCGCAGAAGTGGGCGAGGCGGGAGGTGAAGCTCTGGGTGCAGAGCTGCCCGGAGTGCGGGGACGGCCGGCCGAGGCCACAGCGGCCGGAGGGCCCCTGGTCCTGCCTCTCCGTCGGCGTCGCCGACGGCCTTCCCAAGACCCCCGAGGGGTTCCAGGCCCTGCTGGTGGTGCGGGACGAGTTCTCGGGCTGGGTGGACGCGTTCCCGCTGTGGGAGCTGGGGGAGCTGGGGAAGGTGCGGGAGTGGGTGGTGATCCTGCAGCTTCAATGCCTGGTGTTCTGGAAGCTGGGGAAGGTGGACACGGTGCTCGTCCCAGAGGAGCCACCCTGGCTCGGGGATGTCCTGAACCGTTTTGAGCTGCGGGATTACTGGGCCAGGCTGGAGCGCGGCCGGGACTGCCCCGTGGCCGCCAGCCTGCGCAGGGTGGCCCGGAAGGTCGGGGAGGGCTGGGCCGAGATGCTCCCGCTCATCCTGGCGGGAATCAGGGCCGGCGGCGCCCGCAGGACCCGGCTGGAGCCGCTGCTCTGCGTCCCCGGCCTGGCCCTGGAGGTGCTCTGGGAAGAGGTGGAGCTGCGGCACCGCGGGGAGAACAACGAGCTGTCCTGGCTGGGCGGGATGCGCGTCCTGCCCGGGTACCGGGACGAGGTCAGGGCCGCGCTCGACATGGAGTTCGACTAGGGCTGGGCTTGGGATGGGCTGGAGGGTGTTAGGCGGGACTGGGAGAGGGTTTGGGTGGGACTGGGGGAGGCTTTAGGACTGGGAAAGGGTTTAGGCTGGAATGGGGGAGGTTTTAGGCTGGACTGGGGAAGGTTTAGGCAGGACTGTGGAGCTTTTAAGTGGGACTGAAGGACTTCTAGGTGGGACTGGGGGAG
>NW_020931497.1:0-357 GCF_003984885.1 Neopelma chrysocephalum | reverse complement strand
TTTGTAGCCGTGCAGGAGTTCTGTGAACAATCTGAATTGCAATTCTGAGACCTTTACCTTAGCACAGCTGGGTGCATATAATTAAAAAATACTGCGCCACTAATATGGCTGCAGGCCTGGTGCCAAGGTGAAGGAGGAGTTTCTTGGAAGGTGAACAAGTTTTGTGGACACCTGCTGTGGACCAATTAGTCCTGGACAACGCAGTATGTTTTCCTTATGTATCCAATGTATCTTGAGGAAGAATCACATGTCTGTGTGTGTAATTATCAGTATAAAAGCTGTTGTTTCTTCTAATAAAGCGGACATCTTGCTAATCATATTGATTCAATGCACCTTGTCTATACCTCTCCGCCAATA
>NW_020931496.1:0-6512 GCF_003984885.1 Neopelma chrysocephalum | reverse complement strand
CTAATCATATTGATTCAATGCACCTTGTCTATACCTCTCCGCCAATACCTGGCGCCCGAACAGGGACTCCTGCGTCGTCAAGTTCTACGGGACGTAAGACGAACGGCAGGAGGCGAGAGAAGCAGCCGTGAGAGGTGGCGACTACCCCGACGCCACGAATTTAAGGCCACGCGCGTGGTACAGAGAAATCTTGCCTTGGCCAGGTGAGTCGGCTGTGGGAGGAGAAATGGGGCCTACACTGTCGAAAGAAGAACAGGCTGTAGAAAAGCTCCTCTGCTATACAGTCTCTCTAAGAGAGCCAAAGTATGATGAAAGAGCCCTGAAAGGGTTACTGGAATGGGCGAGAGCGAAGAGGTTAATCCCTACTGCTCAGTCCGCCTTTGAGGTGTCCACATGGGATACTATAAAGGAACATTTATGGGAAGAGATGTCTAAAGGGTCAAAAGATGCAAGAAAATATCCTACGATTTGGCGTTTAGTAGTTGAGACGTTAGAGAGCCATCACGCTTTTCACCGAGCAGAGGCGGCTGCAAAAGCAGCTGCCGCGGCACCTACAGAGGCAGTCTTGCCGAGTAGCGAAGAGCCTCTAGTGCAGACATGCGCAGAAAAGTTTGTTTTCGGGAAGTTTTCGGCTCCTGCGCCTGCAAGAGTGCGAACAGTAAAAGTTTTAAAATCGGCGGGTTTGCCCCGCTCCAGCAGCGCGCCAGCGCTGGCACAAATAGCAAAAGCTGCGGAAAACAAGGCTGGCGCTGCGCCAGCGGCAACGCCCTCTGTTGCGCCTGCGCGGCCAACACTGTCGTTTACTGAGCCTGCGCAGTCGGCGGCGCCACCCCCTGTCCCGCCTGCTCTGGGAGCTGCGCCAGCAACTGTTACTACGCAGGCGCCGCCCGGAATAGCGATGCTAGGGGCCTCCGCGTCGCCAGGGGGCGCTGTATTATTGCCGCCTGGAACCATCATGTCGCCTGAGCTGACATCATCAGGAACCGCCGCGCCTGAACCCGGAAGTAAGCCAATGAAGATTGTCGCTATGGCGACCGGAGCTATTCCGAAAAGGGCTACTGCTGCACCGGCGCGAGCCGCTGCTATTTCAACAGAGGCAGGAGTCACCGAAGGAAGAACCACTACCCTTGCTCCAATGTTGCTACGAAAGATGAAGGAACAACCGACTCGTGACAACGCAGAACAGCTAATCCCTCCGCTCCCGTCCCCAAGTCTGACTTCTGATGAAGAGAGCTCGGACGATGGCAGCGAGAGGCTTGCTCCGCTTGCAACGAAAGATCAAATGAATAAGCTGTTGCACTGCTTTGAAGAGCTCAAGTCTATAATGATAGAGAGACAGTCCACTCTGCAGCATCCAAACTTCTGCAATGTTCCAGCATCATCGGTGGTACAGGCATTGCCTCCTCCAAACCCCTTTCCCGGGATGCCCGGGGTGGGAACTTCTGACGAGGGGTTTCCAGCCCTGCCGGGTGGAGGGAGGGGGAGGGAGGGGGTAACTGGTGATTCAATGCAAAATTGGAGAAACATTATACGGGATGCTGCTATAGATGGGGACTATGAGCTCTTAGGAGTTAGTGCTTTCCCTGCTATTGTGGATGCTGCAGGACGAAAATCCTGGGAAGCTTTAGAGTGGAAACTCATCAAAGAGGCTAAAGCAGCTATTGCCCAGTATGGCTTAAGAAGCAGTTATTCACAAGCCATAATACAACATCTATTCACTGCACAAATGCTGTTGCCTTTTGACACGCGTATGATAGCAACTACGCTGCTGACTCCTTCTCAGCAGCTACAATTTTTTTATAAATGGGAGGTTAGCTGTGGAACAGCTGTAGCACAGCCTAGGCAGCAAGGTCACCCTCTTTATGGCGTTACGGCTGAGATGCTCATGGGTATTGGTCAATATAACACAACTGAGGTACAAGCACAGTTTTCAGATGAGGCATTACGAATGAGCCAAGACTTAGCCTACAAGTCCTTCCTTGCGATAAGGGATGAAAAGTCAGGGCCCCCGTGTACTACGATCAAACAGGGTCCCCATGAGCCATACAATCAGTTTATTGATCGACTATATCAATCAGTGAATACAGACCCAGACATGGATTGTGACATGAAGGCAAAATTTATCGATATGTTGGCCTATGATAACGCCAATGATAAAACCAAACAGGCCTTCAACACGTTGCCTAGGGGTGCTGGTGTCGCCCAACTCCTGGAGGCTGCAAACAGAATGCTCAAACAGGAGGATGCAGCCTATCTGGCTACTGCAGTAGGTGCAGTAGTAAAGCCTCTTGTATCTGGGAGAGTAAGGAAAGGTAAGAGAAACAAACAAGTAAAGTGTCTTACTTGTGGTCAGTTGGGACATTACAGCACTCAGTGTCCAGCACTTCCTTTGCCAAGGACTGCTCGCCCGGCAATAACAGCAGGAGGGTCAAAGTGGTGTAATAACTGCCACAAGAATAACCATAACACCAATGAGTGTAAGCGGCAGGGAAACTTCAAGCGGAGCGCGATGCACCCTCGCGCCATGACAGCAAATCAGGGTGCTTGGAACGCTGCTGTGCAGCCACCGCAGGAAGTGCCGGCGTGGACGTGGCAACCGCAGTAGATACTATGCTTGAGACTCAAGATGTGCACTTGGTTGATTCCACATTGCGAGGACCTTTAGGTAGAGGTTTGAGTGCTCTTTTGTTAGGACGTTCATCTTTGTCTCGCCAGGGAATTTTTGTACTGCCAGGAGTCATAGATGCAGACTTCACAGGTGTAATCAAAATTATGGTATACACTTTAACTCCACCAGTCTTTATTCCTGCTAACAGTAAAATAGCTCAGCTAGTGCCTTTCAAAGCAGAAGTGCCTAATGCAGAACCACTGGCACGTGGAGATGGGGGTTTTGGTTCAACAGGCCCCCCAGAAGTGATGCTGGCAGTAGACATAAAGCAAGGAAAACCTGAGGAAGATGTGATTCTACGGCATCCTAGTGGACAGTCCAGCACTATGACTATGCTTCTTGATACCGGGGCTGACATTTCAATCATTCCTAAGCATAAATGGCCTCCAGCATGGCCTGTGGAAATGGCACCAACAGGAGTTAAAGGAGTAGGTGGTGTACAGCAGACATGGATCAGCAAGGATGTGATAACCTTTCAGTTCTCTGATGGTGCAATAGTGGGAACGCGTCCTTATGTGTTATCTCTGCCCATAGGCCTGATAGGTCGAGATCTGTTAGGGCAAATGGGAGCACGTCTGGTTACTTCTCCTTTTCGGGAGCGGCCACTGATAGGCAGCCAACCTTAAAACTGCAATGGAGAACAGAAAAGCCAGTATGGATAGATCAGTGGCCGCTGAAAAAGGAGAGGCTGCAAATAGTTCAACAATTAGTTCAGGAGCAATTGGATGCAGGACATATCGTTCCATCTACAAGTCCATGGAACACTCCCATATTTGCTATTCCAAAGAAATCAGGAAAATGGAGATTATTGCATGATCTGCGGGCTATTAACGCGGTCATGGAAGATATGGGACCTTTACAGCCTGGTCTACCGTCTCCTATGATGATCCCCCATGATTGGGTCATACTGGTGATAGATTTAAGAGATTGTTTTTTCACAATCCTTTTGCATCCAGACGATGCTGTCAGATTTGCCTTCACAGTGCCTTCAATTAACAAAGCAGCACCAGCACAGCGTTTTCATTGGGTAACTCTTCCTCAGGGGATGAAGAATTCACCTACTATGTGTCAAATTTATGTTTCATGGGCCTTGCAGTCATTTCGGACCCAACATCCTGATCTATTAGTATATCACTACATAGATGATATTCTGATAGCAGGAAAAAGCCTGAATGTGCCTGTGCTGTTACAGCAGTTAGAACAAGAGTTGGGTCAGCGAGGCCTTAAAATTGCCCCTGAAAAGGTTCAGAAGCAGGATCCATGGCAATACCTGGGTTGGACCATCACGAGTGGTATAGTGAGGCCACAGAAATTAGTCATCAATACTGTTATAAAGACATTGACTGATGTGCAGAAACTGATGGGTGACATACAGTGGGTAAGACCTGTGTGTGGAATAACCAATGATGATCTAGCTCCTCTGATGCCTTTGCTAGGATCAGTTGCTCAGGCAGGACTCCCAAGAAAATTGTCAGAAGACCAAAGAGCAGCTATAGTTAATATCTCAGGAAAGATAGCTGCAGGATATGCTTGCAGAATAATTGAGAACCAGCCAGTGCAGTACCTACTTATTAATTCCGGAGAAAGCAGAAAACATCCCTTGGGCATCATCTGTCAAATCGCAGCCAGTATAAGAATTCTAGAATGGGTATTTTTACCATATCAACCCAAAAAGACAGTAATAACACGACCTGAATTGTTTGCACAGCTTGTTATAAAAGGGCGACGGAGAGTTTGTGATTTAATTGGCGGAGATCCATCTGTAATATTTGTACCAGTTGCCCAAAACTATTTGGACTGGTTGTTTGAGAAATCAGAACCATTCCAGATAGCCATGGCAGACTTTGAAGGTCTGGTCACTAATCAGTATCCCTCAGATAAATTGTTGCCTCTGCTGCAACATCAGACAATTGAGCAGCTTGTGTTGCGTTCAGATGACCCAGTTGCTGGGATTACTGTTTTTACAGATGCCGGTAGAAAATCTCGGCGTGCAGCAATTACCTGGCAGGAGGGAGCAGAATGGAAACAGAAAATACTTCCAGGTGTTCCAGGAGACACATTACAAACCCTTGAATTGAGGGGTGTGGTGTGGGCCTTAAACTTCTGGAAGGAAGAACCTGTTAATGTGGTTTCAGATTCACTTTATGTAGTAGGTACAGTGCAACGAATTGAGCGAGCAATGATCAAAACCCTGAAAAACAAAATTTTAGCAGCACTTATGACACAGTTGCTGCATTTACTGGATCAGCGAACACAGCCCTATTTTGTCACTCATATCAGAAGCCATCAGAAGCTAGATGGTGGTTTAGCAATTGGGAATAATAGAGCAGATAAACTAGTGGCACCTGCATGGACTGGTCCTGCAGTTAATAAGTTTCAGCAAGCAGTTCTGTCTCATGACTTTTTCCATCAGTCTGCCGACGTGTTAGTACGGCAGTTTGGGCTCACTTCATCGGATGCACAAGGAATTGTGCAGGCCTGTTCAGCCTGTCACAGGAACGGACTGGGCATCGGCTTAGGAGTCAATCCTCGAGGGCTACAAGCATTGCAACTGTGGCAAATGGATGTTACTCATGTTGCGGAATTTGGAAGGTTGAAATATGTGCATGTATGCATTGATACCTTTTCTCATGCAATGTGGGCTTCTGCTCAAGCTGGAGAAGGTGCCAGATATGTCATTCGACATATGTATGCGTGCATAGCGGCCCTAGGAATCCCCACGGAACTTAAGACCGATAATGGACCTGGCTATACCTCACAGCGTTTCCAAAAGTTTTGTATGAATTGGGGTATTTCTCACGTTACTGGTATTGCTCATTCTCCTACAGGTCAAGCTATCATTGAACGAGCTCACGGAGTTCTGAAGTCACTTTTGCAAAAACAGAAAGGGGGAGAAGAGCTAGCCAGTCCACATGACCGACTTGCAAAAGTGTTATATGTGCTGAATTTTTTGCGGTTGACGGGTACTAGAACAGACCCTCCCATTGTTATTCATAACACTTCCTTGCAGTCGGGTCTGGTAAGTCAACAGGTAGTAGTTAAAGTACAGTACAAGGATCCACAAACAGGGGAATGGAAAGGGCCTGCAGAAGTGAAGATGACTGGAAGAGGTTATGCTTGTATTCTAACAGACACAGGTGTTCGATGGATACCGGCTCGATGGATTAAGCCCTGGAAAGCAGCTGATTCTTCAGATCAGGACTAACAGTGCTACAGGCAATGTTTGCTCTGTTAGGTGTTGTATATAGCAGTTTTGTCAGTATCGTTAAGAGTGCATATTAGTATTATCACTGCACAGCATTTTCAGTTTTATTAAAACACAATTCCTTTTAGTATACTCAAACACATAATTATAGAAGATAAAGATCTTAGGTTGTTCACTGCACACTAGTATAAGTAAGTTTAGAGCACAGTGACATGGACCTCAAGAGTATGTTTGAGTGAGTGTGTGTTGACAGTGGCCACTGTGAAAGTTTGTATGTGTCTATGTGTGTGACTGTGTGATGATTGCTGTGTTCTGATGACCAATACACAAACACTTTTACACTGAATACATAAATACTTTTATATGCACTTTTAGACTGAATAAAGTTTTTTAGAATGCACAAATATTTTTATATTAAAATAGAGGTCACTTTTAAACTGCACACTTTGAGAGCACATATAGTGGCACCAATAGGTTATTAAGTTGTTAATGATAATAGTATTATTGTATGTTTGTGTTTGTTGAAATGCTATGGATACAATGAGGAATGTTACAGAAATGCAATTTCAATTGTTCAAATTTGAACGGGGGATTTGTAGCCGTGCAGGAGTTCTGTGAACAATCTGAATTGCAATTCTG
>NW_020931495.1:0-302 GCF_003984885.1 Neopelma chrysocephalum | reverse complement strand
GGGTGATGTGGAGGGAAGAGGGAAGGGGGGCCTGATCCATCTGCATGCAGGGTGACACTTAGTTCTTGGAGGAAAGACATATATAACATTGAAGTTAAGCATATGTGAACTTGGAGAAGTTACTGACTCCACACAGAGAAAACCTCAAACTTTCTCCTGCACATCCGGTATTATATCTGTGCTTAGATAAACACATTGCACAGTGTTACTATTGTGGTCACTATACTATACTTCTGAGGGCATCTTTGCTTTCAAGGCAATAGCAAGGGGAGGAGGAGGAGCAGGAGAAAGTTTGAGGTTTT
>NW_020931494.1:0-635 GCF_003984885.1 Neopelma chrysocephalum | reverse complement strand
TCTGTGTGGAGTCAGTAACTTCTCCAAGTTCACATATGCTTAACTTCAATGTTATATATGTCTTTCCTCCAAGAACTAAGTGTCACCCTGCATGCAGATGGATCAGGCCCCCCTTCCCTCTTCCCTCCACATCACCCTCCTGCACAGAGATTCCCAAGAAGAACATCAGGCTCAAGCAGGAGCCTTTAGGTGATGTGTCCTGGCTGACTAGGGTCTGGATAGAGAATCAAAAAGATGCCCCATAAAGGGGTAGGAGTGGTATTTCTTCACAGACCCTAAGCTTTGGGGTGATGTGGAGGGAAGAGGGAAGGGGGGCCTGATCCATCTGCATGCAGGGTGACACTTAGTTCTTGGAGGAAAGACATATATAACATTGAAGTTAAGCATATGTGAACTTGGAGAAGTTACTGACTCCACACAGAGAAAACCTCAAACTTTCTCCTGCACATCCGGTATTATATCTGTGCTTAGATAAACACATTGCACAGTGTTACTATTGTGGTCACTATACTATACTTCTGAGGGCATCTTTGCTTTCAAGGCAATAGCAAGGGGAGGAGGAGGAGCAGGAGAAAGTTTGAGGTTTTTTCTGTGTGGAGTCAGTAACTTCTCCAAGTTCACATATGCTTAACTTC
>NW_020931493.1:0-498 GCF_003984885.1 Neopelma chrysocephalum | reverse complement strand
AGTGATTTTTTGGGGAGATTTGAGTCAGTTTTGGGTGATTTTTTGGGCAGATTTTAGTTGGTTTTGGGTCCTTTTCTGGTCATTTTTTGGGGAGATTTGAGTCAGTTTTTGGTAGTTTTTGGATGAGTTTTGGTTGTTTTTTTGGGGAGTATTGAGCCAGTTTTGGGTGATTTTTTGGGTGATTTTTTGGGGAGATTTGAGTCAGTTTTGGGTTACCTTTTGGAAAGATTTGGGTCATTTTTTGGGGTGATTTGAGTCAGTTTTTGGTAATTTTTGGGGGAGTTTGGGGTGATTTTTTTGGGGAGATTTGAGTCAGTTTTGGATGATTTCTTGAGAGATTTTTTGGGGAGATTTGAGTCAGTTTTGGGTGATTTTTTGAGGAGATTTGAGTAATTTTTGGATGATCTCTTGAGAGATTTTTTGGGGAGATTTGAGTCAGTTTTGGGTGATTTTTTGGGGAGATTTGAGTCAGTTATGGGTGATATTTTGGGGAGATTT
>NW_020931492.1:0-303 GCF_003984885.1 Neopelma chrysocephalum | reverse complement strand
TGGGGAGATTTGAGTCAGTTTTGGGTGATTTTTTGGGGAGATATGAGTAACTTCTGGGTCAATTTTTGTGTGATTTGATTCAGTTTTTGGTGATTTTTTGGGGAGATTTTGGTCATTTTTTGGTCCTTTTTTTGGGAGATTTGTGTCATTTTTGGGTGGTTTTTTGGGGAGATTTGAGTCAGTTTTGGGTGGTTTTTTTGGGAGATTTGAGTTAGTTTTGGGTCATCTTTTGGAAAGATTTGGGTCATTTTTGGGTGATTAGAGTCAGTTTTTGGTAATTTTTGGGGGAGTTTTGGGTGATTT
>NW_020931491.1:0-307 GCF_003984885.1 Neopelma chrysocephalum | reverse complement strand
GATTTGAGTCAGTTATGGGTGATATTTTGGGGAGATTTGAGTCAGTTTTGGGTCATTTTCTGGTCTTTATTTGGGGAGATTTGAGTAAGTTTTGGGTCATCTTTTGGACATTTTTTGGGGAGATTTGAGTCAGTTCTGGGTGAATTTTTGAGGAGATTTGAGTCAGTTTTGGTGATTTTTGGGGGAGATTTGGGTCAGTTTTTGGTGTTTTTTGGGGGAGTTTTGGGTCATTTTTTGGGGTTATTTTTTGGGGTGATTTGAGTCAGTTTCTGGTTATTTTTTGGGGAGATTTGAGTCAGTTTTGGGT
>NW_020931490.1:0-869 GCF_003984885.1 Neopelma chrysocephalum | reverse complement strand
TAGAGTCAGTTTTTGGTAATTTTTGGGGGAGTTTTGGGTGATTTTTTGGGTAGGTTTGATTGAGTTTGGGGTGATTCTTTGAGGAGATTTGAGCCAGTTTTGGGTCATTTTTGGGGGGATTTTTTTGCGAGATTTGAGTCAGTTTCTATTCATTTTCTGGTCCTTTTATGGGGAGATTTGAGTCAGTTTTGGGTGAATTTTTGGTGTTTTTTTGTGTGATTTGAGTCAGTTTTTGGTGATTTTTGGGGGAGTTTTGGGTGAATTTTTAGGTAGATTTGATTCAGTTTTGGGTGAGTTTTTGGGAGATTTTTTGGGGAGATTTGATTCAGTTTTGGGTGATTGTTTGGGGAGATTTGAGTCAGTTTTGGGTAATTTTTTGGACATTTCTTGGGGAGATTTGAGTCACTTTTTGGTGATTTTTGGGGGAGATTTGAGACAGTTTTTGGTTGATTTTTTGGGTAGATTTGAGTCAGTTTCGGTCATTTTCTGGTAATTTTTTGGGGAGATTTGAGTAATTTTGGGTCATTATTTGGAAAGGTTTGGGTCATTTTTTTGTGTGATTTGAGTCAGTTTTGTGTGATTTTTGGGGGAGTTTTTGGTCATTTTTTGGCTTATTTTTTGGGGTGATTTGAGTCATTTTCTGGTCAGTTTTTGGGGAGAATTGAGTCACTTTTTGGTGATTTTCTCGTCATTTTTTGGGGAGATTTGAGTAACTTTTGGGTGATTTTTTGGGGAGATTTGAGTCCATTTTGAGTGGTTTTTTTGGGAGATTTAAGTCAGTTTTGGGTCATCTTTTGGAAAGATTTGGGTCATTTTTTGGGAGATTAGAGTCAGTTTTTGGTAATTTTTGGGGGAGTTTTGGGTGATTT
>NW_020931489.1:0-909 GCF_003984885.1 Neopelma chrysocephalum | reverse complement strand
AATTTTATCCTTGGAAAATATTAAAAGTTTAGAAAACAAGGAGTGCAAGGAATTTTATCCTTTTCCAGCAGCAGCTACAGGGGTGGCTGGTGATATCAACTTTATTTTTTACCTGAAAAACCAAACCAGATCTAGAACTGAGGGGAAACCCAACGTTTTATTTTGTTTCCATCGTGAGAACCCTTTGATATTTGGGATATCTGGGGGGAGGGTGATGCAGAGCAAGGAGGAGTTGGGTGCCTGAACCAGGCTGGTTTCATCAGGGCAGGGAGAAAGCTTGAAGTGGAAAGAATGTTTTCTTTGCGGAGTGTTGTGGGTTTGGAGGGGGGGGAACCAGGCCAGTGCTGAACTCATGAATGGCTGCAGTGTGGTTGTGTAACACCTTCCCAGAAGTCAGGAGTTCCTTGGAAACCTACCCAGCCCCGCTGGTGGAATGTCATCCAACCGGAGGGTGGAAAGATCTGGAGGCCGTGGGGTCCCGGGGTTTTTATGGGAACGTTTCAGTTGATTGTTCCAGCAGCTCCCTAAACACAGAAGGCCTCAAACACGCTGGGAAGAAGGTTCCCCACTGTGACATTCCTTGGATAAAAGTTCTCCCTTTTTCCATGCAGTTTCCCAGCCTGCTCCTCAGGAGGGATCTTCCCATCCCAACCTGGTTCCTGGGGCTGCCCAACGCTGGGTTTAAGACCCCCCAACTCCTCAGGATCTGACCCAACCTACCCCCACCAGGCTTCCAGCAGCACTTCCCAATGAATTCCCGTTGCTCTTGGCTTCTCCCGGAGCTCCCACGGGGTTGGGCAGCCAGCAGGACCAGGAATAAAGAGCTGGGAAGGGCCTGGAAGAGCCATGGAAAGGCAGGGAAATAAGGAACCTGTCCAGGGTCACATAGAACCCCTAAAAAGTGGTGCC
>NW_020931488.1:0-939 GCF_003984885.1 Neopelma chrysocephalum | reverse complement strand
CAAGGAGTGCAGGGAATTTTATCCTTGGAAAATGTTAAAAGTTTAGAAAACAAGGAGTGCAAGGAATTTTATCCTTTCCCAGCAGCAGCTACAGGGGTGGCTGGTGATATCAACTTTATTTTTTACCTGAAAAACCAAACCAGATCTAGAACTGAGGGGAAACCCAACGTTTTATTTTGTTTCCATCATGGGAACCCTTCGATATTTGGGATATCTGGAGGGGGGGTGATGCAGAGCAAGGAGGAGTTGGGTGCCTGAACCAGGCTGGTTTCATCAGGGCAGGGAGAAAGCTTGAAGTGGAAAGAATGTTTTCTTTGCGGAGTGTTGTGGGTTTGGAGGGGGGGAACCAGGCCAGTGCTGAACTCATGAATGGCTGCAGTGTGGTTGTGTAACACCTTCCCAGAAGTCAGGAGTTCCTTGGAAACGTACCCAGCCCCGCTGGTGGAATGTCATCCAACTGGAAGGTGGAAAGATCCGGAGGCCGAGGGGTCCCGGGGTTTTTATGGGAATGTTTCAGTTGATTGTTCCAGCAGCTCCCTAAACACAGAAGGCCTCAAACACGCTGGGAAGAAGGTTCCCCACTGTGACATTCATATTTAAGAGTGTTCCTTGGATAAAAGTTCTCCCTTTTTCCATGCAGTTTCCCAGCCTGCTCCTCAGGAGGGATCTTCCCACCCCAACCTGGTTCCTGGGGCTGCCCAACGCTGGGTTTAAGACCCCCCAACTCCTCAGGATCTGACCCAACCTTCCCCCCACCAGGCTTCCAGCAGCACTTCCCAATGAATTCCCGTTGCTCTTGGCTTCTCCCAGAGCTCCCACGGGGTTGGGCAGCCAGCAGGACCAGGAATAAAGAGCTGGGAAGGGCCTGGAAGAGCCATGGAAAGGCAGGGAGATAAGGAACCTGTCCAGGGTCACATAGAACCCCTAAAAAGTGGTGCC
>NW_020931487.1:0-738 GCF_003984885.1 Neopelma chrysocephalum | reverse complement strand
GTTGGTGGGGGAAAAGGGAAAAGTGGGGAGTTTTTCAGGTGTCTCCTTGAAATTTAGGAATCCTTGGAGCGTTGGCAGCGTCGCCCCTGAGGTGGTGGCAGCTTGATTTCTCCTCAAAGCACCCCCTGCTTTACCCCAAATTTGGAATTTTTTGGGGTTAAACAGGAGCTTGGGTTTGTGTCAGAACAGAACAAACCACTTGAAAAATCCCAGAAAAATTTTTTTCAGTCCCACCCTGGCTTTTTTTTTGTTTTGGTTTGTTTTTTTGTTTAAGAATAACACGGATTCTCTGCATCTAAAGCAAATCCTTCCAAGCAAATCCTTCTTCCTGCTGTGGGAGAAGTCTGTTTATTTGGCACTTGCCTTAAAAATGATGTCAGGAACCCAACATTTGGGGTTGGCTGAGGGGGGGGGGGATGATCTGAACACACGTGCAAGGTGTGTTTGGCCTCAGAATGTGGCTCCAGGACTTCCAGGAGGGGCTCAGGTTCCTGCTGGACTAAACACCTGCATCCAGGAAAAGGTCTGGAATACGAACCATTGGATGTTCTGGCCTCCAGCTCTCGAAAATTTTCCCCCTCTGGCTTTCAGTTCTCAGCTCCTTTTGATGTCAAACACAAGAATTCCCCGGTTCGGCCCCCTCTTCTTGTTGGAAACATTAAAAGTTTAGAAACCAAGGAGTGCAGGGAATTTTATCCTTGGAAAATGTTAAAAGCTTAGAAAACAAGGAGTGCAGGG
>NW_020931486.1:0-1305 GCF_003984885.1 Neopelma chrysocephalum | reverse complement strand
GTTGGTGGGGGAAAAGGGAAAAGTGGGGAGTTTTTCAGGTGTCTCCTCAAAATTTAGGAATCCTTGGAGCGTTGGCAGCGTCGCCCCTGAGGTGGTGGCAGCTTGATTTCTCCTCAAAGCATCCCCTGCTTTACCCCAGCTTTGGAATTTTTTAGGGTTAAACAGGAGCTTGAGTTTGGGTCAGAACAGAACAAACCACTTGAAAAATCCCAGGGTTTTTTTTTTTCAGTCCCACCCTGGCTTTTGTTTTGTTTTGTTTTGTTTTTTTGTTTAAGAATAACACGGATTCTCTGAATCTAAAGCAAATCCTTCCAAGCAAATCCTTCTTCCTGCTGTGGGAGAAGTCTGTTTATTTGGCACTTGCCTTAAAAATGATGTCAGGAACCCAACATTTGGGGTTGGCTGAGGGGGGAGATGATCTGAACACACGTGCAAGGTGTGTTTGGCCTCAGAATGTGGCTCCAGGACTTCCAGGAGGGGCTCAGGTTCCTGCTGGACTAAACACCTGCATCCAGGAAAAGGTCTGGAATACGAACCATTGGATGTTCTGGCCCCCAGCTCTCGAGAATTTTCCCCCTCTGGCTTTCAGTTCTCAGCTCCTTTTGATGTCAAACACAAGAATTCCCCAGTTCGGCTCCCTCTTCTTTTTGGAAATATTGAAAGTTTAGAAAACAAGGAGTGCAAGGAATTTTATCCTTGGAAAATGTTAAAAGCTTAGAAAACAAGGAGTGCAGGGAATTTATCCTTGGAAAATGTTAAAAGTTTAGAAAACAAGGAGTGCAGGGAATTTTATCCCTGGAAAATGTTAAAAGTTTAGAAAACAAGCAGTGCAGGGAATTTTATCCTTGGAAAATATTAAAACTTTAGAAAACAAGGAGTGCAGGGAATTTATCCTTGGAAAATGTTAAAAGTTTAGAAAACAAGGAGTGCAGGGAATTTATCCTTGGAAAATGTTAAAAGCTTAGAAAACAAGGAGTGCAGGGAATTTTATCCTTGGAAAATATTAAAAGTTTAGAAACCAAGGAGTGCAGGGAATTTTATCCTTGGAAAATGTTAAAAGCTTAGAAAACAAGGAGTGCAGGGAATTTTATCCTTGGAAAATATTAAAACTTTAGAAAACAAGGAGTGCAGGGAATTTATCCTTGGAAAATGTTAAAAGCTTAGAAAACAAGGAGTGCAGGGAATTTATCCTTGGAAAATGTTAAAAGTTAAGAAAACAAGGAGTGCAGGGAATTTTATCCCTGGAAAATATTAAAACTTTAGAAAACAAGGAGTGCAGGGAATTTATCCTTGGAAAATGTTAAA
>NW_020931485.1:0-512 GCF_003984885.1 Neopelma chrysocephalum | reverse complement strand
AAAAAACCAGGAGATGGATTAGCACGAAATTTTAGCACAGAAAAAACCCAGGAAAGAAAATTAGCACGGAATTTTAGCAGAGAAAAAACCCAGGAAAAGGATTAGCATGGAATTTTAGCACAGAAAAAAAAACCAGGAAAGAAATTAGTGCAGAATTTTAGCATGGAATTTTAGCAGAGAAAATCCAGGAAAGAAATTAGCATGGAATTTTAGCACAGAAAAAACCCAGGAAAGAAAATTAGCACAGAAAAACCCAGGAAATGGATTAGCATGGAATTTTAGCACGGAATTTTAGCACAGAATTTTAGCACAGAAAAAAACAAGGAAAGAAAATTAGCATGGAATTTTAGCACAGAAAAAAACCAGGAGATGGATTAGCACGAAATTTTAGCACAGAAAAAACCCAGGAAAGAAAATTAGCCCAGAATTTTAGCAGAGAAAAAACCCAGGAAAAGGATTAGCACGGAATTTTAGCACAGAAAAAAACAAGGAAAGAAAATTAGCATGGAATT
>NW_020931484.1:0-709 GCF_003984885.1 Neopelma chrysocephalum | reverse complement strand
CCCATACCTATGTTCTATGTTCTTTTAGTTTCTGGATTAAACTAACTGTGGCCCATTTAAACCAACAGGTTGTCTTTCCCGTTTCAGAAAACCTAATGCAGATGAATGCTGTGCCATTGGAAACTGACACTAGTTATATTGCTGTTCAGCATTAGTTACATTGCTCTTCTGGCTAAATAAAGGATATGTAAATAAAAGTGTGATTTGAATAAACATGATCAAGATAAGGTTTGGAATTTGCTATTAATACTTCGACAACTAACCACCTTAGTACTCCTATTCCGTATTTCCATATATGTCTAAAAATAAGCATGTTAGATTCTTGCTGATGATTCTAATGATCAAAGTGTGTTGCCCATTTGTATATGTCTTGGAATGTGATGGTGGTGCTTATTTTTAGACATATATGGAAATACGGAATAGGAGTACTAAGGTGGTTAGTTGTCGAAGTATTAATAGCAAATTCCAAACCTTATCTTGATCATGTTTATTCAAATCACACTTTTATTTACATATCCTTTATTTAGCCAGAAGAGCAATGTAACTAATGCTGAACAGCAATATAACTAGTGTCAGTTTCCAATGGCACAGCATTCATCTGCATTAGGTTTTCTGAAACGGGAAAGACAACCTGTTGGTTTAAATGGGCCACAGTTAGTTTAATCCAGAAACTAAAAGAACATAGAACATAGGTATGGGATGGTTTGGA
>NW_020931483.1:0-458 GCF_003984885.1 Neopelma chrysocephalum | reverse complement strand
CATCAGCATCGATGGCAGTAACAGTCATCACGTAGGTTCCTAGCAGCCCTTCTCCAAACATGTTTACAATCAACAATGAAACCGGTGATATTATAACTGTAGCAGCTGGACTTGACAGAGAGGTATGGCAGGTCTTATTCCCGTAGGCTGGGTTTCACTTAATTAATCACTTAATTTGTTAATTCACTTAATTAATCACTTAAAGATGCATGTCTTGGATATGATTACCTGCAAGTGTATATTTTCAGCTCATGTCCAGCCTCTCATCCACCTGCACCCCCCCAAGACATGCATCTTTAAGTGATTAATTAAGTGAATTAACAAATTAAGTGATTAATTAAGTGAAACCCAGCCTACGGGAATAAGACCTGCCATACCTCTCTGTCAAGTCCAGCTGCTACAGTTATAATATCACCGGTTTCATTGTTGATTGTAAACATGTTTGGAGAAGGGCTGCT
>NW_020931482.1:0-442 GCF_003984885.1 Neopelma chrysocephalum | reverse complement strand
ACCCCTGGCTCCCAAGGACAAGCCAGAGGGAAGAGAGAGACCTGGCAACGGGATGATTTCCAGGGAAAGTCAACCCGTGTGTGATGGGAGCGACGTTTGCCCGGGGCACGGTGGGAATGTTGGGCTCAGTGAGGAAAAACTGAGGGAAAAATCTCCGGAAAACGGGGTTAATGACACACCAAAGGAAAGATGGGATCGACTCCAAGGGGTCCTGAGCTGGGCACGATCCAAGAGATTCCCTGAGGGAAGGGATCAACGGCTTAACCCACCCGGAATGTGATCCAAGGCGTCGGCTCCAACAGTAGCAAAACAATGTGGGAATCACTAATAAAAGGGAAATAAACCCAAAACCAGCAAAACAGCCTCAAAAAAACCCCAAACCCTGGAAAGCTTCAACCCCTGGCTCCCAAGGACAAGCCAGAGGGAAGAGAGAGACCTGGCA
>NW_020931481.1:0-1900 GCF_003984885.1 Neopelma chrysocephalum | reverse complement strand
ATCCCAAGTCCCTCTCCAGCTCTCCTGGATCCCTTTAGGCCCTGGAATTAATTCCCATTTATTATTGGGATTTATTTCATCTCATTCCTTACCACAATCCCAGATTTCTGGGAATACGCCACAGGAAACATCCATTCAAACATTTTGTTTTTCCCCAATCCCTACCATGTTATTCCATCTCCAGAATTCCCACACAGTTTGACCTTTAACCTCCAAGGGCCTTTTCCTCTTTGTTGCATTCCCGGTGCTTTGCTTTTCCTCCTTCCCACATTCCCGGAGCGGAGTATCCGTGTGACTTCACGGAATCCGAAGCGGGAGTGGCGGCTTTGAAAACCTTTTCCCAAAATCCAGCTGGTAGCCCCGTTGGATCGATGTTTTTCCCCCCCTCTTTGGAAGTTTTCATGGATTCTGGAATTTCTGGTTGGGAATGGGCTGCGTTGGGAGAAGGAAAACTTCGGGATAGAGTAATCCAATCCCATTCCCAACTCGCCTCCGGACACTCCGGAGGATTTACCCGACCCAGGTGGGGGAAAACAAGGAATCTTGGAAGAAGGGAAAGACTGGGAACAAGGGAAACTCCAAGTGCAGGTTTTTCCTGGAGTGTGGGATCCACCTTTCCCCTCCTTGGCTTGGGACAGTGCTTGGATTTGCGGAGTCCCTACGGAAACATCCGACTTGGCATCCCACTCATTCCGGGCCCGTCGGCTTCGGGAAGCTCCTCCCGCCCTCCAGGGAGAGGAATTTTAAGGGAATTTTTTAAGGGAATGTGCAGAATCGATGGAATTTGCGATGGAAAGAGACGTGATTCCCATCAATTAAAAAAGCAGGGAAAGCTGAGGAAGGGCTTGGATATCAGGGACATTGAGGCTGACAGGGAATGAGGTGGGATTGGATTCCTGACACCTCCCGGGGTGATTTTTAGGGATGATCTCATCCCAATCCTCGAGATGGCTCACTTGGCTCAGCTGATTCCCTGTGGATTCCCCCCCCCCATCCCTCTCCTGTCATTCCAAGAGGGCTGGGAAGGAGAATTGGCTGCAGGAGGTGACGGAGGACGGGATGTTATTCCAGCGCTTCCTTTTCCCTGGATAAAATCCCTGCTCGCCGTTGGCTCGGTGACCTTTCCCTTCCTGGAATCGTGGAATGCTTTGGCTTGGAATTTTGAAGGTCGTGGAATTCCAACCCCCTTCCATAGGCAGGGACACCTCCCGCTATCCCGGGTTGCTCCAAGCCCCGTCCAACCCGGCCTGGAACAATTCCAGGGATGTGGAATCCATGACTTCTCTGGAGTCCTTCAGGTTTCCCTCCAAAATCAGAGCCGGTGGTTGGAAATATCCCAGGAGCTCACGGATCCAGGGTTGCTTTGGATCCGCTCCCAGAGATTCTCTTGGAGCCAGGATGGAATTCTCCTCCATGCCTGGATTTCGAGGAGCTGCTCCTTGGGCTCGGATCTTCAGCTGCTCCGTGGTGGATTCCCAAAGATCTCATGGAGCATCCCGAGGGTCTCAGTTCCCTTCCCAAGTGGCTGCTCCTGCTTTCTCTGGAGTCATTCCCAAAGATCAGCTCTGAGGGCAGGGTTAGGTGGGATATTGGGAAGGAATTCTTCCCTGGGAGGGTGGAGAGGGTCTGGGATGGAATTCCCAGAGAAACTGTGGCTGCCTCATCCCTGGAAGTGTCCAAGGCCAGGTTGGAGCAACCTGGGATAGCGGGAGATGTCCCCGTTGGAATTCCATGATCTTTCAGCTCCTTTCCCACCCAAACCATTCCATGATCCTGGAATTCAGAGCCTGGATGTCCCGGTGTGATCCTGCTCCCCGCAGCCAACAGGACTTCCCAGGTACCATTTCCCAAAAATGTCATTCCAACACCATCTCCAGCTGCAAATTCCCTCTCCCTGGTT
>NW_020931480.1:0-1848 GCF_003984885.1 Neopelma chrysocephalum | reverse complement strand
ATCCCAAGTCCCTCTCCAGCTCTCCTGGATCCCTTTAGGCCCTGGAAGTAATTCCCATTTATTATTGGGATTTATTTCATCTCATTCCTTACCACAATCCCAGATTTCTGGGAATACGCCACAGGAAACATCCATTCAAACATTTTGTTATTCCCCAATCCCTGCTGTGTTATTCCATCTCCAGAATTCCCACACAGTTTGACCTTTAACCTCCAAGGGCCTTTTCCTCTTTGTTGCATTCCCGGTGCTTTGCTTTTCCTCCTTCCCACATTCCCGGAGCGGAGTATCCGTGTGACTTCACGGAATCCGAAGCGGGAGTGGCGGCTTTGAAAACCTTTTCCCAAAATCCAGCTGGTAGCCCCGTTGGATCGATGTTTTCCCCCCCCTCTTTGGAAGTTTTCATGGATTCTGGAATTGCTGGTTGGGAATGGGCTGCGTTGGGAGAAGGAAAACTTCGGGATAGAGTAATCCAATCCCATTCCCAACTTGCCTCCGGACACTCCGGAGGATTTACCCGACCCAGGTGGGGGAAAACAAGGAATCTTGGAAGAAGGGAAAGACTGGGAACAAGGGAAACTCCAAGTGCAGGTTTTTCCTGGAGTGTGGGATCCACCTTTCCCCTCCTTGGCTCGGGACAACGTTTGGATTTGCGGAGTCCCTCCGGAAACATCCGGCTTGGCATCCCGCTCATTCCGGGCCCTTCGGCTTCGGGAAGCTCCTCCCGCCCTCCAGGGTGAGGAATTTTAAGGGAGTTTTTTAAGGGAATGCGCAGAATCGATGGAATTTGCGATGGAAAGAGACGCGATTCCCATCAATTAAAAAAGCAGGGAAAGCTGGGGAAGGGCTTGGATATCAGGGACATTGAGGCCGACAGGGAATCAGGTGGGATTGGATTCCTGACACCTCCCGGGGTGATTTTTAGGGATGATCTCATCCCAATCCTCGGGATGAGTTGCCACTTGGCTCAGCTGATTCCCTGTGGATTCCCCCCCCCATCCCTCTCCTGTCATTCCAAGAGGGCTGGGAAGGAGAATTGGCTGCAGGAGGCGATGGAGGATGGGATGTTATTCCAGCGCTTCCTTTTCTCTGGATAAAATCCCTGCTCGCCGTCGACTCGGTGACCTTTCCCTTCCTGGAATCGTGGAACGCTTTGGCTTGGAATTTTGAAGGTCGTGGAATTCCAACCCCCTTCCATAGGCAGGGACACCTCCCGCTATCCCAGGTTGCTCCAATCCCCGTCCAGCCTGAGCTGGAACAATTCCAGGGATGTGGAATCCATGACTTCTCTGGAGTCCTTCAGGTTTCCCTCCAAAATCAGAGCCGGTGGTTGGAAATATCCCAGGAGCTCACGGATCCAGGGCTGCTTTGGATCCGCTCCCAGAGATTCTCTTGGAGCCAGGATGGAATTCTCCTCCATGCCTGGATTTCGAGGAGCTGCTCCTTGGGCTCGGATCTTCAGCTGCTCCGTGGTGGATTCCCAAAGATCTCATGGAGCATCCCGAGGGTCTCAGTTCCCTTCCCAAGTGGCTGCTCCTGCTTTCTCTGGAGTCATTCCCAAAGATCAGCTCCAAGGGCAGGGATAGGTGGGATATTGGGAAGGAATTCTTCCCTGGGAGGGTGGGGAGGGTCTGGGATGGAATTCCCAGAGAAGCTGTGGCTGCCCCATCCCTGGAAGTGTCCAAGGCCAGGTTGGATCACCCTGGGATAGCGGGAGGTGTCCCCGTTGGAATTCCATGATCTTTCAGCTCCTTTCCCACCCAAACCATTCCATGATCCCGGAATTCAGAGCCTGGATGTCCCGGTGTGATCCTGCTCCCTGCAGCCAACAGGACTTCCCAGGTGCCACTT
>NW_020931479.1:0-529 GCF_003984885.1 Neopelma chrysocephalum | reverse complement strand
TGACACACACATGTGGCTTCTAGAATGTGTGTTCACCTTCACCTGCAGACACAGAGTGAACCTGTGAGAAGGAGCAGCAAGACTGGGATGGGGTGGAAATGCTGGAGAAAAAGGGGCAAAGCAAGATTTGTGATGGGCATGTCAGACAAAATTGTTACTTGGGTCAGATGTCAGGAAAGAACAGAGGCCTGAGGGAAGCCCTGGGCAAACTCACACATCCCAGCAGCTCCCGAGACTACTTAGATCTTGTCAAGCAAGGAATGACATCTCCCTTTGAGCAAAAGTCTGTCTCTGGAGTGTCTTTTTTGTCCACTGTTTCCTCTCAGAGGGATCCAGGCAGTGCTCCAACTCAAGCAATGCCCAGTCAGCACAAGCCTGACTTGTCTGGCCTTCAACCTTTCTACATGACAATGACAAAACCACCTTCCTCCTCATATCACAGGCTGGTCCTGTTGGCCTGGGATCAGCAAGAATCTGCTCCCTGACACACACATGTGGCTTCTAGAATGTGTGTTCACCTTCACCTGCA
>NW_020931478.1:0-7039 GCF_003984885.1 Neopelma chrysocephalum | reverse complement strand
GTCTGGACCCTCATTGCAGTGCCGCGTCCCAATTCCCTTTCCCCCACGGACCGTGGCAAGTGGCGCCCAACGTGGGGCACAGTTGAAGGTCTCTCACATTGAGAGAACTCCTGTGTCTCCACCTGGGCTCAGACGTCACCAGGAGAGGTGATCGTCCCGCCGGTCCCCTCAGCTGGACGGACGGCTGTGAGCTTCTGGAGCTGCACGGGTCGGCACACCAGAGAGGTGAGCAGCTGGGGACATTCCTCATCCCATCCCAACACCTACACCCTGACATACAAAATAGAAAAGGGAGGATTTCAATAACATCAAAATGGGACTCACGCTGTCCACCTCCCAGAAGTTCGTATACAGACGCCTCAAAGATTTTATCATAGAACACGGTCACCCCCTGGACAAAAAATCAGCTAAAGCACTCGCCAAGTGGTTAGACAATAAACGCCACAAATTAACGGATAATACTACTGCTGAAGAGTGGCAGGTAATCGGCTACAGCCTGTGGCGAGACAATGACAGGGGGGACCGAACGGCGAAAGAGGCACTCATAGCCTGGAGGCTGGTTCTGATGGTGCTACAGCACCAGATGATGAACCAGAATAGCAGCCTCCATGAATTGGCTACAATCAAGGACAAATCAACTGCGTCACGTACATCACGGCACACACAAGATGGCAGGAGGGAAAAAAGATCGTCACGGCGTGCACAAAATGGTGGCGAGGAGGAGGGAGACGGGAGACGCGCGGAGCGAAGGCGGGAAGGGACACCGCGGGAACCATCAGCGTGGGAAAAGAGGGGGCGGGCCCCCACAGCACCACCCTCCAGACCACCTCCACCTCCTCCTGCGCGCGTCAGAGACCCCTCCCCTGACTCACCCACGTGCACGTCCACTCCCTCCAGTTCCGCCTCCTCCCCGGAGAGGTCATCTTCCGGGGGTGAAAGGGGGGCGAGGGGCGGGGTCAGGGCAAAGGCCAGAGCCGGCTTCCGGCAACATGGCCGCGCCCATAGGGCCCACACCACCAAGGCCTACCCCGCCTGCCGCTACCCGAGTACCGACACTGACACTGACCGTACACAGCGCTCCCCTGAAAGGCAAAGTGAGATGCCTAACATCTGGAAGCCTTTCAGGGAAGAGGCAGCCCAAGCAAACGACACGGAATTCCTTAAAGCCTTCCCAATCTTTTTAGAAGAAGGAAAGGCTCCAGAATGGAGGCCAATCTCTTACCCAATGTTAAAGGACATAAAAAAAGCAATGGTAGAATATGGGTTGGGAGCACCCTACACTATTGGCCTCTTGGAATCCTTTTTTTTAGCCTATTTGTTAATACCATATGATATAAGAGCTGTGATCAATGGGCTTTTCACAACCATTCAGTCCTCCGTATTCGAGGCTGAATGGAAGAAATTGATTGTGACACATGTGAATGAAAAAATGGAAAGAAGGGGAATTCCGGTGAAACAGGCAATAGACATGCTTTATGGGGAGGGCAGCTACTCAACCAGAGGGGATCAATCGAGAATTGAGCCTAAATTCCTAGAGATTTCAAAAGAATTGGCACTGGAAGCAGTAAAGAGGGTGGCGGACGCTTACGTCCAGACACCCTCTTTCACATTAATCAATCAAGGCCCCAAAGAACCGTTCATAGACTTTATTACGAGACTAAAAGAAGCGATCAAAAGACAGGTAAATCAAAAAGAAAGTCAAGAAATTTTATTCAACAAATTGGTTATTGAAAAGGCGAATGAGGACTGTCAAAAAGCGTTAAAAATGTTAAAGGATCCCTCTCTGGTTGAGATGATTGAAGCATGCAAAAACATCGGTTCTAATTCCCATAAAGCACGCCTATTAGCCGCTGCTTTCACCGGACCCCAATCATGTTTCAATTGCGGACAGAAAGGTCACTTCAAAAAACACTGTCCCAAATCCACCTCGGAACCTAACTTACCTAATCTACCCAAGTCCCTCTGCCGAAGGTGTGGGAAGGGTTTCCACTGGTCCTCGGCCTGCAGGTCGGCAACTAACATAAATGGTGAACCCCTTCCCCCCAGAAAATCTCCTGGAGTAAAAAGAAAAGTAACTTTTGGCTCCCTACCCGATTTACGCCAGTGCTCCTGTGAGCACTCGGGAAACAGGGAGCAGAGAGCTCAGGGGGGCGCGAGGACAGAAGCAACCCCTCAATTGCGTTCCATCCTGCGCCCAACACCGCGCCCAGTTACTCCGTAACAGGAAAACCTCCGGCAGACCCTGTTTCTACCCAAAATCACTGTATTTCATTAAATTGGATAACCCTTTCTGTAACACACCCTTTAACACCTTTAAATCGATGCGAGCAAATAGTTAAAGTCGTACCATCTATTGAAGTAAACCCAGACGTAATGTATCTAATAGTCTCTCATCTTTCAGCAGTGGCAAGAGGCATTGTTGTAGTCCCCACACTCTTGACAGGGTTGACAAGTTCCAACATTGCCATTTGTCTAACTGTCCACCTTCCGCCCATACAGCTGGAGGACCGCTTCCCGGTGGCAAAAATGATCCCCACTGATGACCTTCTCTGTGCGGTGTCATGGGAAGAAGAACAGAGGAATAACTCGCTGATGGAAGTCCACTGGGCAACCTCAGTGAGGACCTCTCGACCTTTACTAACTTGTCTTGTTCATTTCCCCCTATCTAGACACCCACAGAAAGTGATGGTGGAAGGACTTTTAGACACGGGAGCGGATGTCACCATCGTAGCCTCCAAGGACTGGCCACATAGTTGGCCAGCCCACACAACGGACACGAGAGTCAGCGGTGTGGGAGGGATTCAATACCCTGTCAAGAGTCGTGAAGTAATAACGGTATACGGGCCAGAGAACAGACCTGCATCTCTTCAACCGTATGTACTAAACATCCCGATCACATTGTGGGGAAGAGATGCCATGGAACAGTGGCAACTAACATTAGGGACGGAAGAAAATTTTTAGGAGGGGTCACTGAACATGTGCAGCTGCCCAAACTGATTTGGAAAACCGAGACACCAGTTTGGGTGGATCAGTGGCCCCTACCTACCCAAAAGCTGCAAATTTTAAACGAATTAGTAAATCAAGAATTGGCTAAAGGACACTTGGAGCCTTCCACCAGTCCCTGGAACACTCCAGTGTTCGTGATCAAAAAGTCCTCAGGTTCCTGGAGATTTCTCCAGGACCTGCGCAAAGTTAATGAAGTCCTCGAACCAATGGGAGCCCTCCAGCAGGGAATGCCTTCACCATCTATGCTCCCTGCTGAATGGCCCCTAGTGGTAATTGACATTAAGGACTGCTTTTTTCACATCTATTTAAATCCGGCTGATTCGGCCAAATTTGCATTCTCAGTCCCAGCCATCAACGCCTGTGAACCCCATCGCAGGTTCCAGTGGAGAGTGCTTCCTCAGGGGATGAAAAATTCCCCAACACTATGTCAAATGTTCGTGGCAAAAGTGTTGGAACCAATTAGGAAAAAGTTCCCGCAATCAATCATCTTCCATTATATGGATGATGTATTGATCTGCGCAAAAACAAAATTAACAGTCCGACAAACATTAGATGCTACAATTGCGGCCCTAAATTCAAAAGGATTGGAGATATCCCCTGAAAAAGTGCAGAGGGAAGCACCTTGGAGGTACCTCGGACTCCAAATTACTGCAAAAACCATCAAACCTCAATCAGTTTCAATTGATAAAAAAGTCCGAACTTTAAATGACCTCCAAAAATTACTGGGAGCGATCAATTGGATCAGACCTGTGCTGGGGATCACAACCGGTGATCTGCACCCACTGTTCGAACTACTAAAAGGAGATGCAGATCTGTCCTGCCCCAGATTTTTAACATCAAATGCAAAGAAAGCCCTTGCCACTGTTGAAACAAAAATCTCAGAGAGACAATCATATCGCAGGATGGAGGGACTGCCATCCTCATTGGTTATAATAAAAGAGAAAAATCAACCGTTGGCTCTACTAGGTCAATTCACGACAGGTGAAAAGGACTTCTGTCTGTGGGAGTGGTTGTTCCTCCCTCACCAATTCTCAAAAACAATTGTGACAATATCAGAAATGATTGGCAAACTGATTTTCAAAGGCCGCACCAGGTGTTTGGAACTCAGTGGGGAAGAACCGAATCACATTTACCTCCCACTGACTTCTGAACATCTGGAACAACTGCTGCAAAATTCCGTTGATTTTCAAATTGCCATCGGGGGTTACCCGGGAGAAATAAAATTTCACCTCCCGGCGTGCCCATTTTTACAGAGACTAATTCCAATTCCATTAAAATTAAAAGTTATGCAATCGGATCTTCCAATCAAAAATGCAAAAACTATTTTTACCGATGGCTCAGGGAGAACCAGAAATGCGGTAATAGTTTGGAAAGAGAAAAATAATTGGCATCAAGATATCCATAAAGTACAAGGTTCTCCACAAATCGTAGAATTATCAGCAGTTGTTCGCGCCTTCCAAATTTTTGATAAAGAACCCATTAACATTGTCTCAGATTCGGCTTATGTTGTGGGCATTGTAAAACGAATTGAAAATTCATATTTAAAAGATGTGTCTAATGAGAAACTATCTAACCTATTGAAAAAATTATTATTTCTAATCGAAATCAGAACATTTAGATACTACATTGTCCACACAAGGTCCCACACTACTCTGCCAGGTCCTGTGGCTGAGGGAAACCAGATCGCCGACCATCTGGCAGGTATGGTTGTTACCCCTAATTTATATCAGCAAGCGAAAATTTCTCATGAATTTTTCCACCAGAATGCGCGATCGCTAAAGAAACAATTTGGCCTCAAAATAACACAGGCAAAAGAAATTCTAAAAGCGTGCCCCGACTGCCAAAAAATTACCCCACTGGTTCCAGAGGGGACAAATCCCAGGGGGCTGACAGCATTAGAAATCTGGCAGTCGGATGTCACCCATGTGCAAGAATTCGGCAAGCTAAAATATGTTCATGTATCTGTGGATACATTTTCAAAAATGATTGTAGCCACCGCACATTCTGGTGAAAAAAGCAAAGATGTCAAGAGACATTTCTTGTCTGCATTTGCTAGGATGGGAGTCCCCAAACAAATTAAAACTGACAATGGACCATCCTATGTATCTGCAGACACGAAAAAGTTTTTTGATGACTGGGGAATTCACCATACCACTGGGGTCCCTCACAATCCCACGGGACAGGGCATAGTAGAGCGGGCCCACCAAAACATCAAAAATTTACTTAAAAAACAAACTTAATTTACTTAATTTACTTAAAAAACAAACTTTCCCCTCAGGAAAGATTGGAAAAGGTAATGTATGTCTTAAATTTTTTAAATTTGATAGAGGAACACGAAACTCACACAGACAGAAGTCCCATCGACAAACATTTTAAATCAGAGATTACACCAAATGATCAAAAAGCGAAAATCATATATAAAGACCCAATAACAGAATCATGGACGGGCCCTTTCTCCCTGATCACCTGGGGGAAAGGGTACGCATGTATTTCAGGTGAAACAGGACCGAAGTGGGTCCCAACGAGACGAGTGAAAATATATCAAGAACGAGATACAACATGTGGACCATCTACATCTACGCCTTCCTCTTTAACACCTTAAGACTCACGGACATCTCCGCATCATTCCCCCTGAAAGATTGGATGAATCAACCCACCGACAATCTGTGGGTAACGTTGGCCAAAGCCACTGGGACAGACACCCTGTGTCTGGCCCAGTCTGGTGCTGGCAACCCATTTCAAACCTGCCTGGTAGGCATCCCTATTTCCACCGGTAAAGAATGGGATACATTCTTACCACAGACACGAGTCATAGAGTCCCTTCCTTTTGATTCTGCTACACTTGCCCAGGCTGTTTCTCGCACCCACCTTTCTCTCGAACCTCCCCAAGAAATTGATCTCTTTGGTTCTGTCCCCACTAATATTTGTATTTTGTTTCATCGCTACACGGAACCTAAATTGTTCACCCCCTTTAACGTGTCTGCTAACAAACCCATCTATCGAGAACTTCCTTCCTCGTGGTGCAACCACTCTGTCATCACTACAGTAACAACGGAGACTATACCGAGGTGGAGGAGACTCCCTCAAGGGTTTTTCCTTCTGTGCGGGGATCGGGCTTGGCAGGGGATTCCTGCGTACCCGGAGGGTGGTCCCTGCACAGTAGGAAAATTAGCCCTTTTCAATCCGGCCAAATTTCAGTTACCAGATCAAACCTTCTCCCCTCAAGATCAAATTTCAAATTCCTCCCCCCTATCAAAAATCAGTAGGTCCAAGAGAACATTTGTTTTATACGAACGTCCAGTCCTCCCAAAGAAAATTGTTCGTCCTACACCTCCAGCACCCCTTGTAGCCCCAGCTCCTAAATCCCCTCCTCTCCTTGCTCCACCCTCTTGGACCGCTCCACCACCCCTACCCTTTCCTGAAGACTGTGATTCACACATTTATATTTGGCCCCGAATAAAAAATTTCTGGGCTTCCTTCCCATTCGCAGGGATAGGAACAGCCCACGCGTTATCCCTTCTCACCCACCTCGGTTGTTGGCTCACCAAGGAAGCGAATGCAACCACAACAGCGATAGAGGGCTTGCTGGCAGACACTCAAAAATTAAAAGAAGTTAGCTTACAAAATCGTGCAGCCATTGACTTCCTACTCCTGGCACACGGGCATGGGTGCCAGGAGTTCGAAGGCATGTGCTGCATGAATTTTTCAGATCATGCGCAATCGATCCATCAGAGCATCGATCGACTGAAAAATTTGGTTCAAGATATCCGTCAATCCCACAGTGAGGGATTAGACGGACTTTTCGATTGGCTCAAATTCCCCTCGATCCCCAATTGGCTTAGAAAGATACTAATCATGGCTCTGATTTCCGTGTGCGTTCTTTTTACTTTGTGTACTTGTTTGCCCTGCCTTTTTGTTTGCTTTCGCCAGCTGTTCTTAAAGACCATCAACGCCAACGTTGCATCATTAAACAAAGAAGGGGGAGAGTTTTCCTTCCTCAGCTCCATATCTGAATTGCAAAATTTTTATGTGA
>NW_020931477.1:0-564 GCF_003984885.1 Neopelma chrysocephalum | reverse complement strand
ACTGATTGTGGAGAAACAAGAGTCTGATTGGGAAAGGTACAAGGCATGGAGAGAACTCTACGGAAATTAAATGGACTATGGACTCTGAATATACCGGATAGACTTTTCACTACAGACAGACTGTTATTCCCCAGTTATATTGTGTTATGTGTTTTTACTATTGTACCCCTGTTTGCTACTGGTTTTTTATTAAATTTCTATGTACCCCCATATTAGCCCTTCTTCTCCCTCAGACTTTCCCGCCTAAAGTTGTTTACTCCCCTGTTCTCCCCTGCATTCCCACTCCTCTGACACTGATTGGCTGAGATTTGCCGCAGTGCAGAGTGAGCTCCCATTGGCCCTTTCCCCTAGATACCCCAAAGTTACACCTACCTCTCCCTTATCCCCCAATCCTAATTCTCCCTGGGTTGTCAGTCCCAAGCTCCTCCCCGGTTCTGAATCCTCCCCTCAGACTCACCCTATTTAAGTCCCTGTTCTCCCTCAATAAACTGGCATTGCTCCATCAACCTTCACCTGTGTCTGGACCCTCATTGCAGTGCCGCGTCCCAATTCCCTTTCCCCCAC
>NW_020931476.1:0-572 GCF_003984885.1 Neopelma chrysocephalum | reverse complement strand
TGTGGAGAATCAAATGTCGGACTGGGAAAGATACAAGGCGTGGAGAGAACTGTATGGAAACTGAATGGACTATGAACTTTGAACACACCGAATGGACTTTCTCATCACGGACTGACTGTTATTTTCCCCAGTTATATTGTGTTATTTGTTCTTACTGTTGTACCCCTGTTTGTCACTGGTTTTCATGAAATTTTAATGTACCCTCCATGTTAGCCCTTCTTCTCCCTCAGACTTTCCCGCCTAAAGTTGTTTACTCCCCTGTTCTCCCCTGCTTTCCCGCTCCTCTGCCACTGACTGGCTGAGGTTTGCCGCAGTGCAGAGTGAGCTCCCATTGGCCCTTTCCCCTAGATACTCCAGGGTTACACCTACCTCTCCCTTGTCCCCCAATCCTTACTCTCCCTGAGCTGTCAGTCCCATGCTCCTCCCCGGTTCTGAATCCTCCCCACAGACCTACCCTATTTAAGTCCCTGCTCTCCCTTAATAAATTGGCATTGCTTCACCAACCTTCACCTGTGTCCGGACCCTCATTTGCAGTGCCGCGTCCCCATTCCCTTACCCCTCGGACCGTGGCA
>NW_020931475.1:0-6973 GCF_003984885.1 Neopelma chrysocephalum | reverse complement strand
CAAGTGGCGCCCAACGTGGGGCACAGTTGAAGGTCTCTCACATTGAGAGAACTCCTGTGCCTCCACTTGGGTTCAGACGTCGCCGGGAGAGGTGATCGTCCCGCCGGTCCCCCCAGCTGGACGGACGACTGTGGGCTGCAGAGCTGCACGGGTCGACACACCGGAGAAGGTGAGCAGCTGGGGACACTCCTCACCCACCCCAACACCAACACCCCAACATTCTTAACAGAAAAGGGAGGATTTCCATAACACCGAAATGGGACTCACACTGTCCACCTCCCAGAAATTTGTGTATAGACGCCTCAAAGACTTTATTATCGAACATGGTCCCCCCTTTCATTATCACGCCACAGGCTGTAACCAATTGCTTGCCACTCTTCGGCTGTGGTGTTATCAGTTAATTTGTGGCTTTTATTATCCAGCCATTTGGCGAGTGCCTTGGCAGATTTTTTATCTAGGGGGGACCGAAAGGCAAAAGAGGCGCTCATTGCCTGGAGGCTAGTTCTGATGGTGCTACAGCACCAAATGATGAACGAGAACAGCAGCCTCCATGTACCAGCCACAATTCAAGAAAAATCAACTACGTCACACCTATCGCGGCACACACAAGATGGCGGGAGGGAGAAGACATCATCACGACGAGCACAAAATGGCGGCGAGGAGGAGGGAGACGGGAGACGCGCGGGACGGAGGCGGGAAAAGACACCGCGGGAATCATCAGCGCGGGATAGGAGGGGGCGGGCCCTCATAGCACCACCCTCCAGACCACCTCCACCTCCTCCTGCGCGCGTCAGAGACCCCTCCCCTGAGTCACCCACGTGTTCGTCCACTCCCTCCAGCTCCGCCTCCTCCCCTGAGAGGTCATCTTCCGGGGGTGAAAGGGGGGCGAGGGGCGGGGCCAGGCCAAAGGCCAAAGCCGGCTTCCGGCAACATGGCCGCGCCCATAGGGCCCACAACACCAAGGCCTACCCCGCCTGCCGCTACACCGACACAGACAATGACACAGGCCATACCCAGCGCTCCCCTGAAAGGCGCAACGAGATGCCTAACATCTGGAAGCCTTTCAGGGAGGAAGCAGCTCAGGCCAATGACACTGAGTTTCTTAAAGCTTTTCCGATATTTTTGGAAGAAGGAAAGGCTCCGGAATGGAGACCGATCTCATACCCCATGCTAAAAGACATCAAAAAAGCGATGGTTGAGTACGGCTTGGGAGCGCCATACACGATCGGTCTCCTGGAGTCCTTCTTCCTAGCATACCTACTAATTCCATACGACATAAGAGCAGTAATTAATGGACTTTTTACAACCATTCAGTCCTCAGTATTCGAGGCTGAATGGAAGAAATTAATTGTGACATACGTAAACGAAAAGATGGAGAGAAGGGGAATTCCAGTAAAACAAGCAATAGACATGCTTTATGGAGAGGGAAGCTATTCAACCAGAGGGGATCAGTCAAGAATTGAACCCAAATTCCTAGAAATTTCCAAAGAATTGGCATTGGAGGCTGTAAAGAGGGTGGCGGATGCATATGTCCAGACACCTTCTTTCACTTTAATTAATCAAGGCCCAAAAGAACCCTTCATAGATTTTATTACAAGATTAAAGGAAGCAATTAAAAGACAAGTTAATCAGAAAGAAAGCCAAGAAATTCTATTTAATAAATTAGTCATTGAAAAAGCAAATGAAGATTGTCAGAAAGCACTAAAGATGCTAAAAGATCCCTCTCTGGTTGAAATGATCGAAGCCTGTAAAAACATTGGCTCTAACTCCCATAAAGCACGCCTATTGGCTGCTGCTTTTACTGGACCCCAGACATGCTTTAACTGTGGACAGAAAGGCCATTTCAAGAAGCACTGCCCTAAATCTACCTCGGAACCCAACCTATCTAATTTACCCAAATCCCTCTGCCGGAGGTGTGGGAAGGGTTTTCACTGGTCCTCGGCCTGTAGGTCGGTGACCAACATAAATGGTGAACCCCTTCCCCCCAGAAAATCTCCCGGAATAAAAAGAAAAGTCACCTTCAGCTCCCTACCCGACCTACTCCAGTGCTCTTGTGAGCACTCGGGAAACGGGGAGCAGAGCGCTCAGGGGGGCGCGAGGACACAAGCAACCCCTCAGCTACGTTCCATCTTGCGCCAAACACCGCGCCCGGCTACCCCGTAACCGGGAAACCTCCGGCAGACCTTGTTCCTTCTCAAAACCAATGTATCCCCCTGAATTGGATAACCCTTTCTGTCACACACCCATTAACTTCTCTAAATCAATGTAAGCAAATAGTTAAGGTTGTACCATCTATAGAAATAGACCCAAACACAATATACCTAATAGTCTCTCATCTTTCGGCGGTGGCAAGGGGCATTTTTGTAGCTCCTACACTCCTGACAGGGTTGACGAGTTCCAACATCGCAATTTGTCTAACTGTCCATCTTCCACCCATACAGCTGGAGGACCGCTTCCCGGTGGCCAAAATGATCCCCACTGACGATCTTCTCTGTGCGGTGTCGTGGGAAGAAGAACAGAGGAATGACTCGCTGACGGAAGTCCATTGGGCAACCTCAGTGAGGACCTCTCGACCCTTACTAACGTGTCGTGTTCTTTTCCCCTTGTCTAGACACCCACAGAGGGTGACAGTAGAGGGACTTTTGGACACGGGAGCGGACGTTACCATCGTCGCCTCCAAGGACTGGCCACATAGTTGGCCAGCCCACACAACGGACATCAGAGTCAGCGGTGTGGGAGGAGTTCAACACCCTGTTAGGAGTCGTGAAATAGTGACAGTATACGGGCCAGAGGGCAGACCTGCATCTCTCCAACCGTACGTACTAAACATACCAGTTACATTATGGGGGAGAGATGCCATGGAACAGTGGCAACTGACACTTGGGACAGAGGAAAATTTTTAGGAGGGGTCACTGAACAAGTGCAGCTGCCCAAACTGGTCTGGAAAACAGAAACACCAGTTTGGGTAGATCAGTGGCCCCTTCCCAAACAAAAGCTGCAAATTCTAAATGATCTGGTTAATCAAGAATTGGCTAAAGGACACTTGGAGCCTTCCACCAGTCCCTGGAACACTCCAGTGTTCGTGATCAAAAAGTCCTCAGGTTCCTGGAGATTTCTCCAAGACCTGCGCAAAGTTAATGAGGTCCTAGAACCAATGGGAGCCCTCCAGCAGGGAATGCCTTCTCCATCCATGCTCCCTGCTGAATGGCCCCTAGTGGTGATTGATATTAAGGACTGCTTTTTTCACATATATTTAAATCCGGCTGATTCGGCTAAATTCGCATTCTCAGTCCCAGCCATCAACGCCTGTGAACCCCACCGCAGGTTCCAGTGGAAAGTGCTTCCTCAAGGGATGAAAAATTCTCCAACACTTTGTCAGATGTTTGTGGCAAAGGTGTTGGAACCAATCAGAAAGAAATTTCCGCAATCAATCATCTTCCATTATATGGATGATGTATTGATTTGCGCAAAAACTAAATTATCAGTCAGACAAACATTAGACGCTACAATTGCGGCCCTAAATTCAAATGGATTGGAAATATCCCCTGAAAAAGTACAGAGAGAAGCACCTTGGAGGTACCTCGGACTCCAAATTAACGCAAAAACCATAAAACCTCAATCAGTTGAAATTGACAGAAAAGTCCGAACTTTAAACGACCTCCAAAAGTTACTGGGAGCGATCAATTGGATCAGACCTGTGCTGGGGATCACAACCGGTGATTTGCACCCACTGTTCGAGCTTCTAAAAGGAGATGCAGATCTGTCCTCCCCCAGATTTTTGACATCTGATGCCAGGAAAGCCCTTGCCACCGTTGAAACCAAAATATCCGAGAGACAATCAAATCGAAGGATGGAGGGACTGCCATCCTCACTAGTCATCATTAAAGAAAGAAATCAACCGTTAGCTCTATTGGGACAATTCACGACAGACAAAAAAGACTTCTGTCTGTGGGAGTGGTTGTTCCTCCCCCACCAATTTTCAAAAACAATTATAACAATAGCAGAAATGATTGGCAAACTAATTTTCAAAGGCCGCACCAGGTGTTTAGAACTCAGTGGAGAGGAACCAAATTACATCTACCTCCCACTGACTTCTGAACATCTGGAACAACTGCTGCAAAATTCCATTGACTTTCAAATCGCCATCGGGGGTTACCCGGGAGAAATAAAATTTCACATCCCGGCGTGCCCATTTTTACAGAGATTAATCTCAATCCCCTTAAAATTAAAAATTATGCAATCAGATCTACCCATTAAAAATGCAAAAACTATTTTTACCGATGGTTCAGGGAGAACCGGAAATGCAGTAATCGTTTGGAAAGAAAAGAATAATTGGCACCAAGATATCCATAAAGTACAAGGTTCTCCACAAATTGTGGAATTATCAGCAGTTGTTCGCGCCTTCCAAATTTTTAACAAAGAACCCATTAACATTATTTCAGATTCGGCATACGTTGTGGGCATTGTAAAACGAATTGAAAATTCATATTTAAAAGAAGTATCTAATGAAAAATTATCTAATCTGTTGAAAAAACTATTATTTCTAATAGAAATTAGAGAGTTCAGATACTACATTGTCCACACGAGGTCCCATACTACTCTACCAGGTCCTGTGGCTGAGGGGAACCAGATCGCCGACCATCTGGCAGGTATGGTTGTCACCCCAAATCTTTACCAACAAGCAAAAATTTCTCATGAATTTTTTCACCAGAATGCGCGATCGCTGAAAAAACAATTTGGCCTCAAATTAACACAAGCAAAAGAAATTCTAAAAGCATGTCCTGATTGCCAAAAAATTGCCCCATTGGTTCCAGAGGGGACAAATCCCAGGGGGCTGACAGCGCTAGAAATCTGGCAATCTGATGTTACACATGTACCAGAATTTGGCAAATTAAAGTATGTTCATGTATCTGTGGACACATTTTCAAAAATGATCGTAGCCACCGCACATTCTGGGGAAAAAAGCAGAGATGTCAAGAAACACTTCCTGTCTGCTTTTGCTAGGATGGGAGTCCCCAAACAAATTAAAACTGATAATGGACCATCCTATGTATCAGCAGACACGAAAAAGTTTTTTGATGATTGGGGAATTCACCATACCACTGGAATTCCTCACAACCCCACAGGACAGGGTATAGTAGAGCGGGCCCACCAAAACATCAAAAATTTACTTAATAAACAAAAAAGGGGGAGTATTGGCCTAACTCCTCAAGAAAGATTGGAAAAAGTCATGTACGTATTAAATTTTTTAAATTTAATAGAGGAGCACGAAACTCACACAGACAGAAGTCCCATTGACAAACATTTTAAATCAGAGAATGTACCAAATAATCAGAAAGCAAAAATCATGTATAGAGATCCGATAACAGAATCGTGGACGGGCCCTTTCTCCCTGATCACATGGGGGAAAGGGTACGCATGTATTTCAGGAGTGACAGGACCGAAGTGGGTCCCAACCAGACGGATAAAGATATACCAGGAACGAGACACGACATGTGGACCATCTATCTCTCCGCCTTCTTCATCATCACCCTAAGGCTCACCGACATCTCCACATCTTTCCCCCTGAAGAACTGGATGCAACAACCCACCGACAATCTGTGGGTAACGTTGGCCAAAGCCACTGGAACGGACACCCTGTGTCTGGCCCAGTCAGGTGCTGGCAATCCCTTCCAAACCTGTCTTGTAGGTGTCCCTATTTCTTCTGTTAATGATTGGAATACGTTCTTACCACTAACCCGAATTACAGACCCTCTTCCTTTCACTTCTGCTACTCTTGCTCAGGCTGTTTCTCGCACCCACCTTTCCCCTGATCCTCCCCAAGAAATTGATCTTTTTGGTTCTGTCCCTACTAACACTTGCATTCTATTTCACCGCTACACGGAACCCAAATTGTTTACCCCCTTCAATGTCTCTGCTAACAAGCCCATCTATCGCGAGCTTCCTTCCTCGTGGTGCAACCACTCTGTTATCACTGCGGTAACCACGGAGACAATACCGAGGTGGAGGAGACTCCCCCAAGGGTTTTTCCTTCTGTGCGGGGATCGGGCTTGGCAGGGGATTCCTGCATACCCAGAGGGTGGTCCTTGCACAGTAGGAAAACTTGCCCTTTTTAATCCGGCTAAATTTCAGCTACCAGATCAAACCTTCCCCCCACAAGACCAAACTCCAAATTCTCCTTTGTCAAAAATTAGTAGAACCAAAAGAACATTTGTCCTGTATGAACGCCCAGTCCTCCCAAAACAAACCACTCGTCCTACACCTCCAAAACCCCCAGTACCTCTTGCCGCTCCAGCTCCCAAAACACCTCCTCTCCTTGTTCCACCCTCTTGGACCGCTCCACCACCCTTACCATTCCCTGAGGACTGCGATTCCCACATTTACATCTGGCCTCGCATAAAAAATTTCTGGGCTTCCTTCCCATTTTCAGGAATAGGAACAGCTCACGCACTATCTCTTCTCACCCACCTCGGTTGCTGGCTCACGAAGGAAGCAAATGCAACTACAACAGCGATAGAAGGATTGTTAGCAGACACACAGAAATTAAAAGAAGTTAGTCTACAGAATCGTGCAGCTATTGACTTCCTACTCTTGGCACACGGACATGGGTGCCAGGAGTTCGAGGGCATGTGCTGCATGAATTTTTCAGATCATGCACAATCGATTCACCAAAGCATTGATCGGTTGAAAAATTTAGTTCAAGATATCCGTCAATCCCATAGTGAGGGATTAGACGGACTCTTCGATTGGCTTAAATTCCCTTCGATCCCTAATTGGCTCAGAAAGATATTAATCATGGCTCTGATTTCTGTGGGTGGTCTTTTTGCCCTGTGCACTTGCTTGCCCTGTCTTTTTGTTTGCTTTCGCCAGCTGTTCCTGAAATCAATCAACGCCAACGTTGTGTCAATAAACAAAGAAGGGGGAGATGTGGAGAATCAAATGTCGGACTGGGAAAGATACAAGGCGTGGAGAG
>NW_020931474.1:0-709 GCF_003984885.1 Neopelma chrysocephalum | reverse complement strand
CCCATACCTATGTTCTATGTTCTTTTAGTTTCTGGATTAAACTAACTGTGGCCCATTTAAACCAACAGGTTGTCTTTCCCGTTTCAGAAAACCTAATGCAGATGAATGCTGTGCCATTGGAAACTGACACTAGTTATATTGCTGTTCAGCATTAGTTACATTGCTCTTCTGGCTAAATAAAGGATATGTAAATAAAAGTGTGATTTGAATAAACATGATCAAGATAAGGTTTGGAATTTGCTATTAATACTTCGACAACTAACCACCTTAGTACTCCTATTCCGTATTTCCATATATGTCTAAAAATAAGCATGTTAGATTCTTGCTGATGATTCTAATGATCAAAGTGTGTTGCCCATTTGTATATGTCTTGGAATGTGATGGTGGTGCTTATTTTTAGACATATATGGAAATACGGAATAGGAGTACTAAGGTGGTTAGTTGTCGAAGTATTAATAGCAAATTCCAAACCTTATCTTGATCATGTTTATTCAAATCACACTTTTATTTACATATCCTTTATTTAGCCAGAAGAGCAATGTAACTAATGCTGAACAGCAATATAACTAGTGTCAGTTTCCAATGGCACAGCATTCATCTGCATTAGGTTTTCTGAAACGGGAAAGACAACCTGTTGGTTTAAATGGGCCACAGTTAGTTTAATCCAGAAACTAAAAGAACATAGAACATAGGTATGGGATGGTTTGGA
>NW_020931473.1:0-7017 GCF_003984885.1 Neopelma chrysocephalum | reverse complement strand
TTCGCAGTGCCGCGTCCCAATTCCCCATTACCCTTCGGGCCGTGGCAAGTGGCGCCCAACGTGGGGCACAGTTGGAGGTCCCTCACATTGAGGAAACTCCTGTGTCTCCACTCGGGCTCAGGCGACGCCGGGAGAGGTGATCGTCCCGCCGGTCCCCCCAGCTGGACGGACGACTGTGGGCTGCTGAGCTGCACGGGTCGACGCACCGGAGAAGGTGAGCAGCTGGGGACATTCCACACCCACCCCAACACCTACACCCCAACATTTTTAACAGACAAGGGAGGATTTCTATAACACCGAAAATGGGACTCACGCTGTCCACCTCCCAGAAATTCGTCTACAGACGTCTTAAAGACTTTATCATTGAACACGGTCACCCCTTGGATAAGAAATCCGCCAAGGCACTCGCCAAATGGCTGGACAGTAAAAATCACAAATTAACAGACGACACCACAGCCGAAGAATGGCAGGCGATAGGCTACAGCCTATGGCGTGATAATGAAAAGGGGGACCGAAAGGCAAAACAAGCTCTCATTGCCTGGAGGCTAGTTCTGATGGTGCTACAGCACCAAATGATGAACGAGAACAGCAACCTCCATGTACCAGCCACCAAACGAGAAAAAACAACTGCGTCACACCAACTGAGACACTCACAAGATGGCGGGAGGGAGAAGACAACATCGCGGCGAACACAAAATGGCGGCGAGGAAGAGGGAGACGGGAGACGCGCGGGACGGAGGCGGGAAAAATCCTCGCGGGAACCAGCAGCGCGGGAAAAGAGGGGGCGGGCCCTCGTAGCACCACCCTCCAGACCACCTCCACCCCCTCCTGCGCGCGTCAGAGACCCCTCCCCTGAGTCGCCCACGTGTTCGTCCACTCCCTCCAGCACCACCTCCTCCCCTGAGAGGTCACCTTCCGGGGGTGAAAGGGAGGCGAGGGGCGGGGCTAGGCCAAAGGTCAAAGCCGGTTTCCGGCAACATGGCCGCGCCCATAGGGCTCATAATAACAAGGCCTACCCCGCCTACCGCTACCGAGGCACTAACACTGACGATGACATAGACCTTGACCAACACTCCCCTGAGAGGCACAGTGATATGCCCAATATATGGAAACCTTTCAGGGAGGAAGCCGCTCAGGCTAATGACACAGAATTTTTAAAAGCATTCCCGATATTTTTGGAAGAGGGGAAAGCTCCGGAATGGAGACCGATCTCTTATCCCATGTTGAAAGATATTAAAAAAGCCATGGTAGAGTATGGCTTGGGAGCGCCATACACGATCGGTCTCCTGGAGTCCTTCTTCCTTGCATACTTGCTTATTCCATATGACATAAGAGCGGTCATAAACGGACTTTTTACCACCATCCAGTCCTCAGTATTTGAGGCTGAATGGAAGAAACTAATTGTAACTTACGTAAACGAGAAAATGGAAAGAAGGGGAATCCCAGTGAGGCAGGCCATAGACATGCTCTATGGTGAGGGGAGCTACTCAACCAGAGGGGATCAATCCCGAATTGAACCCAAATTCCTAGAAATCACCAAAGAATTGGCACTAGAGGCAGTAAAGAGGGTGGCGGACGCGTATGTCCAAACACCCTCTTTCACTCTCATTAATCAGGGCCCAAAAGAACCGTTTATTGATTTTATAACAAGGCTAAAAGAAGCGATCAAAAGGCAAGTCAATCAAAAAGAAAGTCAAGAGATTCTATTTAATAAATTGGTTATTGAAAAAGCTAACGAAGATTGCCAAAAAGCACTAAAAATGCTGAAAAATCCCTCTCTGGTTGAGATGATAGAGGCCTGTAAAAACATCGGCTCCAACTCCCATAAAGCGCGTCTATTGGCTGCCGCCTTCACTGGCCCCCAAACGTGTTTCAGCTGCGGTCAAAAAGGACATTTCAAAAAGCACTGCCCCAAAACAAATTCGGAACCCAACCTACCAAGTATACCCAAATCCCTCTGCCGGAGGTGTGGGAAGGGCTTTCACTGGTCATCGGCCTGTAGGTCGGTGACCAACATAAACGGTGAACCCCTTCCCCCCAGAAAATCTCCCAACATGAAAAGGAAAGTCACTTTTAGCTCCCTGCCCGACCTACGTCAATGCTCTTGTGAGCATTCGGGAAACGGGGAGCAGAGCGCTCAGGGGGGCGCGAGGACACAAATAACCCCTCAACCACGCTCCATCTTGCGCCAAACACCGCGCCCATTCACCCCATAACTGGGAAACCTCCGGCAGAACATAACCCTCCTCAAAATCAATGCACTCCCCTGAATTGGATAACCCTCACAGTCACACACCCGTTACCTCTCCTAAATCAATGCGAACAGATAATTAAAGTTACACCATCTACAGACATAGACTCAAATACCATATACTTAATTGTCTCTCATCTTTCGGCTGTGGCAAGGGGCATTTTCGTGACTCCCACACTCCTGACAGGGTTGACGAACTCCAACATCGCCATCTGTCTAACTGTCCACCTTCCACCTTTACAGCTAGAGGACTGCTTCCCGGTGGCAAAAATGATCCCCACTGACGATCTCCTCTGTGCGGTGTCGTGGGAAGAGGAACGAGGAGAAGACTCACTGATGGAGGTCCATTGGGCAACTTCAGTGAGAACCTCCCGACCCCTACTAACGTGTCGCGTTCTCTTCCCTTTGTCTAGACACCCGCAGAGGGTGACGGTGGAGGGTCTTTTGGACACGGGAGCAGACGTAACCATCATCGCCTCCAGGGACTGGCCACATAGTTGGCCAGCCCACACGACAGACACAAGGGTCAGCGGTGTGGGAGGAGTCCAACACCCTGTCAGGAGCCGTGAAGTGGTCACAGTCTACGGGCCAGAGGGCAGATCTGCAACTTTACAACCGTATGTATTAAACATACCAGTCACACTTTGGGGAAGAGATGCCATGGAACAGTGGCAACTAACACTCGGGACGGAGGAAAATTTTTAGGAGGGGTCACTGAACAATTGCAGCTGCCCAAACTAACCTGGAAAACAGAAACACCAGTTTGGGTAGATCAGTGGCCCCTTCCCAAACAAAAGCTGCAAATTCTCAATGACCTAGTTAATCAAGAATTGGCTAAAGGACATCTGGAGCCTTCCACCAGTCCCTGGAACACTCCAGTGTTCGTCATCAAAAAGTCCTCAGGTTCCTGGAGATTTCTCCAGGACCTGCGCAAAGTAAATGAAGTCCTCGAGCCAATGGGAGCCCTCCAGCAGGGAATGCCTTCTCCATCTATGCTCCCTGCTGAATGGCCCCTAGTGGTAATCGACATTAAGGACTGCTTTTTTCATATATACCTGAATCCGGCTGATTCGGCAAAATTCGCGTTTTCGGTCCCGGCCATCAACGCTTGTGAACCCCATCGCAGATTCCAGTGGAAGGTGCTTCCCCAGGGGATGAAAAACTCTCCAACACTTTGTCAAATGTTTGTGGCAAAGGTGTTGGAACCAATTAGAAAGAAATTTCCGCAATCAATCATCTTCCATTATATGGATGATGTATTGATTTGCGCAAAAACCAAATTATCAGTTAGGCAAACATTGGATGCTACAATTTCGGCTCTAAATTCAAATGGATTGGAAATATCCCCTGAAAAAATTCAGAGAGAAGCACCTTGGAGGTACCTCGGACTTCAAATTAACGGAAAAACCATAAAACCTCAATCAGTGGAAATTGACAAAAAGGTCCGAACTTTAAACGACCTCCAAAAGCTACTGGGAGCGATCAATTGGATCCGACCTGTACTGGGGATTACAACCGGTGATTTGCACCCACTGTTCGAGCTTTTAAAAGGAGATGCAGATCTGTCCTCCCCCAGGTTTTTAACATCAGACGCTAGAAAGACCCTTACCACAGTCGAAACAAAAATATCTGAGAGACAATCTAACAGAAGGATGGAGGGACTGCCATCCTCACTAGTGATCATCAGAGAAAGACGCCAACCGTTAGCAATTTTGGGACAATTCACAACTGATGGAAAAGACTTCTGTCTGTGGGAGTGGTTGTTCCTCCCCCACCAATTTTCCAAAACGATCGTAACTTTAGCGGAGATGATTGGCAAATTAATTTTCAAAGGCCGCACCAGGTGTTTAGAACTCAGTGGAGAGGAACCAAATTACATCTACCTCCCATTGACTTCTGAACATCTGGAACAACTGCTGCAAAATTCTACAGACTTCCAAATTGCCATCGGGGGTTACCCGGGAGAAGTCAAATTTCACCTCCCAGCGTGCCCGTTTTTGCAAAGACTAATCCCAATTCCATTAAAACTAAAAGTTATGCAATCAGACCTACCAATTAAAAATGCAAAAACCATTTTTACCGATGGCTCAGGGAGAACTGGAAATGCGGTAATTGTTTGGAAACAAAAGAATAATTGGCACCAGGACATTCACAAAGTACAAGGTTCCCCACAAATTGTAGAATTATCAGCAGTTGTTCGCGCCTTCCAAATTTTCAATAAAGAACCAATTAATATCGTTTCTGATTCGGCTTACGTTGTGGGCATCGTCAAACGAATCGAAAATTCATACTTAAAAGATGTATCCAATGAAAAATTATCTAATTTGTTGAAAAAGCTATTGTTTCTAATTGAAATCAGAGAATTCAGATATTACATCGTCCACACGAGGTCCCACACTACTCTACCAGGTCCTGTGGCTGAGGGAAACCAGATCGCCGACCATCTGGCAGGTATGGTGGTTACCCCAAATTTGTACCAACAAGCGAAAATTTCGCATGAATTTTTTCACCAGAATGCGCGATCGCTAAAAAAACAATTTGGCCTCAAATTATCACAAGCAAAAGAAATTCTAAAAGCTTGCCCTGATTGCCAAAAAATTGCCCCGCTGGTTCCAGAGGGGACAAATCCCAGGGGGCTGTCAGCACTGGAAATTTGGCAATCTGATGTTACACACGTACCAGAATTTGGCAAATTAAAGTATGTTCATGTGTCTGTGGACACGTTTTCAAAAATGATTGTAGCCACCGCGCATTCTGGGGAAAAAAGCAGAGATGTTAAGAAACACTTCCTGTCTGCTTTTGCTAGGATGGGAGTCCCCAAACAAATTAAAACCGATAATGGACCATCCTATGTATCTGCAGACACGAAGAAGTTTTTTGATGATTGGGGAATTCACCATGCCACTGGAATTCCTCACAACCCCACGGGACAGGGTATAGTAGAGCGGGCCCACCAAAACATCAAAAATTTACTAAATAAACAAAAGAGGGGGAGTATTGGCCTAACTCCCCAAGAAAGATTAGAAAAAGTTATGTATGTATTAAATTTTTTAAATTTAGCAGAGGAACAAGAAACTCACACAGACAGAAGTCCAATAGACAAGCACTTTAAATCAGAAGATGTAATAAACAAGCAAAAGGCAAAAATTATGTACAAAGATGCAATAACAGAATCGTGGACGGGCCCTTTCCCCCTGATCACATGGGGGAAAGGGTACGCATGTATTGCAGGGCCAACAGGACCAAAGTGGGTCCCAACCCGACGAATAAGAATACATCAGGAACAGGACACGGCATGCAGACCACCAATCTCTCCACCCTCTTCATCGCCATCCTGAGTCTTGCCGACACCTCCACGTCATTCCCTCTGAAAAACTGGATGAATCAACCAAATGAAAATCTATGGGTAACGTTGGCAAAAGCTACGGGAACAGACACTCTGTGTCTGGCCCAGTCGGGCGCTGGCAACCCTTTTCAGACCTGTCTCGTAGGTGTCCCCATTTCTTCTACTAACGATTGGAATGCATTTTTACCACTCACCCGAATTACAGACCCTCTTCCTTTCACTTCCGCTACCCTTGCTCAGGCTGTCTCTCGCACCCATCTTTCTTTTGACCCTCCCCAAGAAATCGATCTTTTTGGTTCGGTCCCTACTAACACCTGCATCATGTTTCACCGCTACACAGAACCCAAATTGTTTACCCCGTTTAATGTCTCTGCTAATAAGCCCATCTATCGCGAGCTTCCTTCTTCCTGGTGCAACCACTCCGTGATCACTGCGGTGACCACGGAGACAATACCGAGGTGGAGAAAACTCCCCCAAGGGTTTTTCCTCCTGTGCGGGGACCGGGCTTGGCAGGGAATCCCTGCATACCCAGAAGGCGGACCTTGCACAGTAGGAAAACTCGCCCTTTTTAATCCGGCTAAATTTCAACTTCCAGATTCCTCCCCACAAGATCCGGCTCCAAATTCTCCCTCGTCAAAAATTAGCAGAACCAAAAGAACATTCGTCCTGTATGAACGTCCAGTCCTCCCAAAACCTCGCCCTACTCCTCCAAAACCTGCAGCACCTCTCGCTGCTCCTGTCCCCAAAACACCTCCTCTCCTTGTTCCACCCTCTTGGACCGCTCCACCACCCTTACCATTCCCTGCAGACTGTGATTCCAATATTAACATTTGGCCTAAAATAAAAAATTACTGGGCTTCCTTTGGTGTATTTTCAGGAATAGGAACTTCCCATGCGTTATCTCTCCTCACCCACCTCGGTTGCTGGCTCACGAAAGAAGCTAATGCAACCACGACCGCAATAGAGGGATTGTTAGCAGACACACAGAAATTGAAAGAAGTCAGCTTACAGAATCGTGCAGCCATAGACTTCCTACTCTTGGCACACGGACATGGGTGCCAAGAGTTCGAAGGCATGTGCTGCATGAACTTCTCAGATCATGCACAATCGATCCATAAAAGCATTGATCAGTTAAAAGGTTTAGTCCAAGATATCCACCAATCCCACAGTGAGGGGTTAGATGGAATGTTCGATTGGCTTAAGTTCCCATCTATTCCTAATTGGCTCAGAAGAATGTTAATTTTGGCCCTGATTTCTGTAGGCGGTCTCCTCGCTTTGTGCACTTGCTTGCCCTGTCTTTTTGTTTGTTTCCGCCAGCTGTTCCTGAAATCGATCAACGCCAACATTGTGCAAGTAAATAAAGAAGGGGGAGATGTGGAGGATCAACTATCAGACTGGGAAAGATATAAGAAGTGGAGAG
>NW_020931472.1:0-574 GCF_003984885.1 Neopelma chrysocephalum | reverse complement strand
TGTGGAGGATCAACTATCAGACTGGGAAAGATATAAGAAGTGGAGAGAACTGTATGGGAACTGAATGGACTATGGATTCTGAACACATGGAATGGACTTTCTCACCACGGACTGACTGTTACTCTCCCCAGTTTTACTGTGTTATTTATTTCTACTGTTGTACCCCGGTTTGCCACTGGTTTTTATGAAATTTTGATGTACCCTCCATTTTGATCCTTCTTCCCCCTCAGGTTTTCCCGCCTTAACTTGTTTACTCCCTTGTTCTCCCCTGCTTTCCCGCTCCTCTGCTGCTGATTGGCTACAGTTTGCCGCAGTGCAGAGTGAGCTCTCATTGGCCCTTTCCCCCAGATACTCCAAAGTTACACCTACCTCTCCTTTACCTTCCAATCATCACCTTCCCTGAGTTGTCAATCCCATGCTCCTCCCCAGTTCTGAATCCTCCCCTCAGACCTACCCTATATAAGTCCCTGTTTTCCCTGAATAAATTGGCATTGCTTCCCCGACCTTCAACTGTGTCCTGACCCTTATTCGCAGTGCCGCGTCCCAATTCCCCATTACCCTTCGGGCCGTGGCA
>NW_020931471.1:0-937 GCF_003984885.1 Neopelma chrysocephalum | reverse complement strand
CCTGCTCCTTCCAGTGTCTGCTCTGCCGTGCCCACTCCAGGCCCTCCAGCTGCTGGCAGCCCCAGGTTTGTGCCAAGCTGGTCCCCAAGGGCAGGTGATGGGGGTCCTACCAGTCCATGAACTGCTGAGTTGGGGGCATCTCCTGACGAAGACAAGCCAGAGTCTGGTCCTTCAGCTCCAGGGAGACCAGCTCCCTGGGGAGCACCAGTTGCTGTTCCCCATGGCTGCGACCCACCAAAGGATGGAGACCCAGGTGCTCCCTGGGCACCACTGAGGTTGGGGCTCGCTGGTGTCTCTGTCTCAGATGCAGGGCCAGACACAGCCCCCGGGAGTGGGTAAACAGCCCCAGGACCACTGGCAGATTCACTGGGCAGGTCCGCTGGTCTTTCAGCCCCTGAGAGATCGGGCTCCATTCCAGCACTGCTGGGAGGTGCAGAACCAGGTGAGGACACTTCTCCCAGTGCCGGGACATCTCCTACTCCTGTTCCTTCCCTGAGAGCTGGTGGAGGAGACTGCTCAGTATTCACCAGAGCCCCTGTTTCTCCTGCTGGCAGCTCTCCGGTATTAGTGGGGTCCTGCTGAGAGTTGAAGGCTGAAGGATTTGTTTCCGTGTAGGGACTTTCCGGGTTTCCAGCCTGTGCCACATTCCCTGCACTCTCTGCCCCCTCCACCAGACCGAGCCCTGGGCCAGTTTCACTGGCCGGAAAGGCTGAGGACAGGCTGTCAGGACCAGGGGCTGCACCTGAGATGGGTCCTGCTTCATCACCTCCTGAAACAGAAGGTGCTGCCACCACATCACTGGGAAAGGCAGAACCGGATGAGGAACCTTCACCGGGAAGTTGATCTATTCCAGCTGCCATCCCACTGCCTGCAGTGGAGCTCAGGGACGGCTCAGAATCAATCCCACTGCCTGCTCCTTCCAGTGTCTGCTCTGCCG
>NW_020931470.1:0-710 GCF_003984885.1 Neopelma chrysocephalum | reverse complement strand
AGGGTTTGGGAGCTGCAGGAGGGTTTGGGACCTATAGCAGGGTTTGGAAGCTGCAGGAGGGTTTGGGAGCTGCAGCAGGGTTTGGGAGCTGCAGGAGGGTTTGGGAGCTGCAGGAGGGACTGCAGGAATGGGCACAGGAGGGGTTTGGTTCCCTCCTCTCTCGTTTGATGGCTTGTTGGCAGCGCCCAGCAAGGATTTGCAGCGAGTGTTAGTCGAGAGCTGTGCTCGGTGCAGAAGCTGCTCTGGGAGCTGGACTCGAGGTGCTTTCACTGTGCCTGAGGCTGGTCTGGCCAGCACTTGTCCTCCTGCAGCCACCAGAAAGCTTTAGTGACAGCCCAGTGAGTGTTTCATGCCTTCAGGGCTTCTGTTTGCTGACTGGATCCCAGGACTGTTTCCCATGTGTGTGCAATACCGAGTGCAGCCACCTCAGCAAAGAGCAGGGTGAGAACAGGCTGGTGCTGAATCCCTGCTCGGCCCCGGGGCTGGATCCAGCTCCCGTTTGCCCCGTGTGAATCCTCGGAGCCAGATCCTGCCCCCCAAATGCCCACAGGGACTAAAACTGCTCCTCACATCTCATTCCAGGGCAGGAATAGCTGCAGAGATAAAACCCTTCTCGGTGGAAAAGTGCACAAACGGAGCCCAGGAGGAGAACTCTGGTGACCCGTGTGATTTATCCCATCCACACAGGATGCAGCTGAGGCTTTTTGCTG
>NW_020931469.1:0-667 GCF_003984885.1 Neopelma chrysocephalum | reverse complement strand
TTGGGAGCTGCAGGAGGGTTTGGGAGCTGCAGCAGGGTTTGGGAGCTGCAGCAGGGTTTGGGAGCAGCAGGAGGGACTGCAGGAATGGGCACAGGAGGGATTTGGTTCCCTCCTCTCTCGTTTGATGGCTTGTTGGCAGCGCCCAGCAAGGATTTGCAGCGAGTTTTAGTCGAGAGCTGTGCTCGGTGCAGAAGCTGCTCTGGGAGCTGGACTCGAGGTGCTTTCACTGTGCCTCAGGCTGGTCTGGCCAGCACTTGTCCTCCTGCAGCCACCAGAAAGCTTTAGTGACAGCCCAGTGAGTGTTTCATGCCTTCAGGGCTTCTGTTTGCTGACTGGATCCCAGGACTGTTTCCCATGTGTGTGCAATACCGAGTGCAGCCACCTCAGCAAAGAGCAGGGTGAGAACAGGCTGGTGCTGAATCCCTGCTCAGCCCCGGGGCTGGATCCAGCTCCCGTTTGCCCCGTGTGAATCCTCGGAGCCAGATCCTGCCCCCCAAATGCCCACAGGGACTAAAACTGCTCCTCACATCTCATTCCAGGGCAGGAATAGCTGCAGAGATAAAACCCTTCTCGGTGTAAAAGTGCACAAATGGAGCCCAGGAGGAGAACTCTGGTGACCTGTGTGATTTATCCCATCCACACAGGATGCAGCTGAGGCTTTTTGCTG
>NW_020931468.1:0-668 GCF_003984885.1 Neopelma chrysocephalum | reverse complement strand
CAGCAGTAAACACACTTAAAGTAAAGAATATTGTCAGCAAAATTCATATTAACAGGCATAACTTGTGAAAGCAGAATAGTCATGTCCTTGCTTAAAACCTTGCCAGTTAGTTGTATGAGGCAGCTGCCATTACTTAGTATTTCATAGCTCTTCTTGAGGCAAAAACTGCTGCAAGTGCAGTGGTAATTTTATTTCGTTATGGACAGAATTGGAAAATATTCAGTTGCAGCCAACAAAAATTTTAGCTAAATGCTGAGAAAGCATCAAGCTGGTTTACTGGCATATTCAGAAAGGTCATGGAAAGTCACTTCCACCCTTTTCTAGCAGTTAGTTCTCCTCACAAAAACACCACCTGTGGAAGTGACTTTCCATGACCTTTCTGAATATGCCAGTAAACCAGCTTGATGCTTTCTCAGCATTTAGCTAAAATTTTTGTTGGCTGCAACTGAATATTTTCCAATTCTGTCCATAACGAAATAAAATTACCACTGCACTTGCAGCAGTTTTTGCCTCAAGAAGAGCTATGAAATACTAAGTAATGGCAGCTGCCTCATACAACTAACTGGCAAGGTTTTAAGCAAGGACATGACTATTCTGCTTTCACAAGTTATGCCTGTTAATATGAATTTTGCTGACAATATTCTTTACTTTAAGTGTGTTTACTGCTG
>NW_020931467.1:700-1300 GCF_003984885.1 Neopelma chrysocephalum | reverse complement strand
CGCAGCCTGGGCACTCCCTGGGCAGCCAGAGCTTTCTGTGCTGGCTCATTTTCCTTGGGAGGAACCTTCATTTGGATGGGTTTTGGGGAGGGGGGGGCCTGTACCTTCAGCCCGGGCTGACCAAAGGGATCAGCAGCCCTTTGCCCAGGACAGAAATTCTGGGAGCTTTGGCTTTGAGGTGCAGTTGGAGGCACAGCCTGGACACTCCGTGGGCAGCCAGAGCTTTCTGTGCTGGCTCCTTTTCCCTGGGAGGAATCTTCATTTGGATGGGTTCTGGGGCGAGGGTTCCGACACCGGCGGCCCGGTGCTGACCAAGAGAATCAGAACCTCTTCCTCCAGGACAGAGAGCGTGGGAGCTTTTGCTTTGAGGTGCAGTTGGTGGCACAGCCTGGGCACTCCGTGGGCAGCCAGAGCTTTCTCTGCTGGCCCCTTTTCCCTGGGAGGAATCTTCATTTGTATGGATTTTGGGGCGGGGTGGGCCGACACCGGCGACCCGGAGCTGACCAAAGGGATCAGCAGCCCTTCGGCCAGGACAGAAAGTCTGGGAGCTTTGGCTTTGAGGTGCAGTTGGTGGCACAGCCTGGGCACTCCGTGGGCAGC
>NW_020931467.1:0-600 GCF_003984885.1 Neopelma chrysocephalum | reverse complement strand
CGCAGCCTGGGCACTCCCTGGGCAGCCAGAGCTTTCTGTGCTGGCTCATTTTCCTTGGGAGGAACCTTCATTTGGATGGGTTTTGGGGAGGGGGGGGCCTGTACCTTCAGCCCGGGCTGACCAAAGGGATCAGCAGCCCTTTGCCCAGGACAGAAATTCTGGGAGCTTTGGCTTTGAGGTGCAGTTGGAGGCACAGCCTGGACACTCCGTGGGCAGCCAGAGCTTTCTGTGCTGGCTCCTTTTCCCTGGGAGGAATCTTCATTTGGATGGGTTCTGGGGCGAGGGTTCCGACACCGGCGGCCCGGTGCTGACCAAGAGAATCAGAACCTCTTCCTCCAGGACAGAGAGCGTGGGAGCTTTTGCTTTGAGGTGCAGTTGGTGGCACAGCCTGGGCACTCCGTGGGCAGCCAGAGCTTTCTCTGCTGGCCCCTTTTCCCTGGGAGGAATCTTCATTTGTATGGATTTTGGGGCGGGGTGGGCCGACACCGGCGACCCGGAGCTGACCAAAGGGATCAGCAGCCCTTCGGCCAGGACAGAAAGTCTGGGAGCTTTGGCTTTGAGGTGCAGTTGGTGGCACAGCCTGGGCACTCCGTGGGCAGC
>NW_020931466.1:0-1787 GCF_003984885.1 Neopelma chrysocephalum | reverse complement strand
GAAAAGTCAGGGACCAGGAGCAAAAGAAACCCCCATCGGCAAGGGAATGTGTCACTTCAGCAGAGCTTGGGGTCACTTGTAGCAACATAATCGGGCAGAGTGAGGCAGGAGAACAGGCACTTTCAAGCATACAGGCTCTTTTCCGGTTAAATTATGCAGCATCCAGTTATTTCTCCCCCAGTAGCTCAGGAAGCTGTGCTTGCTGCAGCCTTCCCATTGTTTCCTATGGAGCTGGCAGCAGCCTGGGGGGCCTCTTTTGGATGACCATGAGCTGGTTAGAGCAGGTACATGCTGTACTGCTGTTGGAGCCAAAATGAAGGCACATAGGAAGATGACGGATCCTGCAGCCCCCCAGCCTCAGTCCCTGTGATCATCCACGCATCCAAGCACATCCCACCAAGGCAGACAGAAGAAATATAACGGCTCTCGCGGGGAATATTTGTTTCAAAGCAGGGAAGCAGACGGCTGTACCACTAGGTCAGAACACACTTTGCTGAGCACGCTGCCTCTCAGACGATGCACAGCTCCCGTCCTGTACTGCTAGGAATGACAATTATTTCCGCCCCTGCCCTCCCTTACTCCCCCAAGAATATGTGTGTTAAAGCTGCCGATTTTGTCATTTGTCTGTCTCTTGAAGGATAGTACATCAGGAGGGACATCCTTCAGGGTTCTTTGCTTATCTTACACGGACAGAAGCATCAGGCTTCTGTAGGAAAACACAACCTCAGACCGACGGTCACCTTGTGCCTCTCGCACGCGAGGGAAGGCGGGGAACGGGGGCCGGTCCCGGCGGGCGTGGGTCGAGGCGGGGCCGGGGCAGCTCCGCTCCTTATAGCGCCCTCGGGCAGCCTTGGGCACGCAGCGACAGCGGGACGGAGAGACAGCTTCGGTGACCATGGCGATTCCCTGCGTGGAGCTGAGCAACAAGATGAAGATGCCCGCTCTGGGACTGGGCACTTGGCAGGTACCGCGGCGGGCGGGAGGAAGGCCGGCGGTCCGGCGGGCGCCGCGAAGATGAGAAAGAAATAAAAAAGAAGAACTGTGATTAAAAGCAGAACCTCTCGCGGTGCGACGGGGGGATTCGGCAGGATACATGTGCCCTCGTGGGGGCCGTGGGGTCGGTCTCGCTGCCCGCTCGGAGCGCCCGATGGCGGCCGCTTGTGTAACCGGGCGGGCGGCCAGGGCGGGGGCAGAGGCCGCGGCCGCGGGGGGAGAGGCCTCGGGGAGAAAAAGGCAAAGAAAAGATGGCCAAAATAAAGAAATAAATAAAAACGAGGGGCTAAAGAAGGTGGAAGGAGGCACAGAAAAAGAGGGGAAGCAAAAGAAACCCTTAGACTCGGGTCTAATAGACTCGGCGGTAGCGGCTCGCAGCCCCCGGGCGGTGTCACAGTCCGAGGGGGGCCCTGGTCGCGGAACCGCCGCGTGGGGAAGATTTGGGGAGGGCGAAGTGGCGAAATTTCTGAGGGCAAACAAGGGGAAATGACAGTGGTTATTGCGCTGCTGGCAATGGCAGAGCCGAAATGGCTTGCAGAAACAAATTCCTTTCTGTACCTGTTCCCTGCAAACAGTGCTGTTTGCCAGGAATCTCAGTTGGAACTCAGTTCAATGGAGGTGATGAGGAAACTCCAGGAGCCGTTGGAAAGGGGGACTTTGTGGAGCTGTCCCAGCAGTGAGCACTGGCTGGAGAACATGGAAGAGCTCATGGTTGGCTTGTGTTTGATTTCAGGCTCCTCCAGAAAAGGTGGAAGAGGTGGTGAAGTTTGCTATTGATTCTGGCTATCGCCACT
>NW_020931465.1:0-9674 GCF_003984885.1 Neopelma chrysocephalum | reverse complement strand
GATTCTGGCTATCGCCACTTTGACTGTGCCTATTTCTATCAGAATGAAAATGAAATAGGGAATGCAGTCAAGCAGAAGATCAAGGAGGGAGTAGTGAAACGGGAAGACCTCTTCATTGTCACTAAGGTACAAGGATGCAAGATTCCTTGGGCATTTAAATTTTCTTGCAGAAAACCCTTGCTCTACCTTGTAAAGTAACATAGGGACCTATTCCCTTCTCTTGCATTCACTTCATAGTTGTCTTGTTGTGTGTTTATAATTATTTGCAATTTGTACTCAGCTTTATCAGGAACCACTGACAACTTGGGATAGATAGCGTGGCTATTACTGATCTAATAATTTCCTTGCATTGATTATCCTGAAGGTTCATTTGTACACACCTAAGAAAGATCAGGAAAAGAAGGCAAGGCAGTTGTGTGGATTCATCAGACATTTGAAAACTGTGTCATGTACAAATCATAAGCCTGAAAGGGATTAGAAATCAAAGTATGGGAGTTGATTCTGAAGCATTTGATATGTATTTTCTTTGTTCCTTTATGTCATCCACTTGTCTCAGAAAAGCTCCTTACCAAAAAGAAGACTTCAGCTAATAAACTTGTGACTTGGGGTTTTCACCATCAAAGCCAGAAGAATTTAGGATAACTAAGCTTTTCCATATTAAGCTTTGTTTTTGTTAAATAACATGGTTTAATTTAATAACACTTGCAAGTTCTTCTACGTAAACAACTTGAACTTTGATTTCACATTGGCCACTGTTCTAGCTGTGGATAGTTAAAAGGGACAGAAGGAATGAGCTGCTCAATATTCAAAACTTAGACTGAAAAAGTAATTTTAACACAGCTTTGCTGTGTCAGATACACTTGCTGGAGTGTTACATTTATTTCTGACAATCTCTTTTCCTAAGTGGTAATACTGACTCCACCCTCATGACTGCTGGCCTTGTGGCACGTTTGTCCTACCTTCAGAGTAAAATGCTGGCATCCTCATCTTCAGCATGCACTGGAGAGGCAGTTATCCTCCCAGACCATCAAGGGAGAAGCTTCTGTCACCTGGTGAGGACTGTGGGAGCTGTAAAGTCACAGTCAGGCTTGGTTTCTTCCCACAGTTGTGGAACACGTTTCACGAGAAGCCCTTGGTTAAAGTGGCTTGCAAGAAGAGCCTTGCTGCACTGCAACTGGACTACCTTGACCTCTACCTGATGCACTACCCTATGGGATTCAAGGTAGTCCTGCCCTACATCCCTTTTCTCATTACCTGCCTGGAAACCTGGTGCATTCTTCATTATGTAACTGGGATATGCCACGGTTCGTTTGGCTCTGCCCTGAATCTGATGGTAGCAAGTATTTGGTCACTAAGTAGTGATATGTTTTAGCACATGGCTTTTCACACTTGTTGGAACAAGAGAGTCATAGGTATGAGAACTGCTAATGTGCCTGCTGGGTCTTCAGGGAAGCTGTAATGAACATGGGATGGTGCAGTTTGGGACTGTGACTTTCTGCTGGGCTTGGAACAGCATGAACATCTCAAGTTTTGGAGATGTTGGCTTGGTCTGGAGTAATCAACACTGAAAAATTAAGCACAGAAAAAACGTGCTTCTTCCCCCCCCCCCAGTCTACATCTGTGTAAAATAAATTAAAAAAGTAGGAAAGAGGTAGTGGGGGGGGTGTCTGTTCCTTTCTCTCTAGATCTGCCTAAGCCACATAATTGCTACTAATCCCCACACTCCTTGCATGCACAGGGGCTGATTTGGAAAAATATGGCCCTCATCCCAAAGAGACCACTAATGAATGTGCAATATTTTAGGTTATGCAATATGTTTAACTAACCTGCTAACTTGCTGCCTGTAGATGCAGTCCAAAGTGCTAGTTCCCAGTAGGAGATTCAACTCTTAAAAAGTCTATGTATTTTCTACCTTGAAATAACAGGCTGGTGAAGAGCTGCATCCTCTGGATGACAAGGGTATGAGTATCCCCAGTGATACAGATTTTCTTGACACATGGGAGGTAAGTTAATATTTGCTCTTGAGAGCAGATATCAGCACTAAAGCTGGGGCAGAGATCTGTGTGCACAGTGAAATTAAGGGATATGTTTGGGTATGGAGGATAGTGACAAAAAATTGTATTTTGACCAGATAGATGCTGCTACCTCTGGATTTGAGGAGCAAGAAAGAGATGTCTTTATTAGGGCTAAAGAGAAGGAAGCTATCAGCACTGTAGGTGCTGTCACTAAAATAATATTTGAATACACACAATGGTAAAACCACCTTACAGGTGAATCCAGGTGTGACTGTTAATTTAATGTGTGTTTAATACAGATAGGAATTTTTTTATTTTTAATTGAGGTACTGTTATCTAATCTAATGTGAGTTATTTGTACATTTGTCACTAGCTGGAGGGAAATCAAATAATGTGGTTTGGTTTGCCAGTAATATCACCACCTCATGCACACTCCTTTGTTGTCCTTACTCATTAGGCCATGGAAGAACTGGTGGATTGTGGTCTGGTGAAAGCCATTGGTATCTCCAACTTTAACCATGAGCAGATTGAAAGACTTTTGAGCAAGCCAGGACTGAAACACAAACCCGTAATGAACCAGGTGAGATTTTTGTTTCTGCTTATCAGCTAACCTTGGAGTATAGAATCATAGAATAATTAGGATTGAAGGTACCTTAAGGATCATGTGGTTTCAACCCTCCTGTCAAGGACAGGGAACTTTCGACTTAGCAGCATTCCTAAATGTGTTTAGAGTGTATGTGTGTGTGTTTGTACTTAGATAGATATATATTTAGAGTATTCCTAAATTCCTATAATATATAAATATAATATGCATTTCATATATGTAAAATCATGTATCGTGGCTAGGCTTCGTGAATGAAGACTTGGGAAGGACTCTACCCACGCTTGCTACAAGCACATAGCTGGTGGCTAAAAAGGCCAATGAGAGATAGTCTGGTTGCAAAAGGCACAGCAGAAAGACTCCTTAGGTGGTATCGACAAGACACGGTTCTTTCTACGTTGTCTTTTCTCCTCGAGAGTGATCCTGCGTGCTTTCTCAAAAGAAGCAGCAGCGTTACAAATGGAGTGTCTCCAGGCCTCCCAATTGGAGGCCAGAGTAGACCAGTGATGAAGATCAATGTGGTCGAGGCTGAGATGTTGTTTCAGGGAGTCCTTGTATCTCCTCTTTGGGGCTCCTCTCTTGTGGCAGCCAGTGGCAAGTTCACCATAAAGCAAGATCTTAGGGAGGCGGTGATCTTTCATCCTTGAGACATGTCCTGCCCAAGGCAGCTGTGTTCTCAGCAACATGGCCTCAATACTCATAACTGCTGCTTGTTCTAGAACAGACGTATTGGTCACATAATCTGACCAGTGGATGTTTAGGATTGTATGGAGACAGCGTTGATGGAAACGTTCTAAGAGTCGCAGGTGGTGGCGGTAGATGACCCATGATTCAGACCCCTATAAAAGAGTAGACAGCACAATGGCTCTGTAAACACTGATCTTTGTACTTTTCTTCAGGTGTTTATTTCGCCAAACTCTTCTATGAAGCTTTCCAAAGGCACTATATGCCTTTGCTAACCTGTTGTCTATCTCCCCGTCAATCTTACCATCCGAGGAGATGAGGCTGCCTAGGTAATTAAAGTATTGGACTGATTTGAGCTCTGATTCACCAGTGGTGATATGGGGATGATGGAAGACTTCAGGTTGATAGAAAACTTCTGTCTTCTTCAAGCTGACTTCCAGCCCAAAGAGCTCAGCAGCCTCAGCAAAGCAGGATGTTAAACGCTGCAGAGCTGCTTCTGTGTGGGCGACAAGGGCAGCATCATCAGCATAAAGCAGCTCCCGGACAAGATGGTTAAAGGTCTTAGTGTGGGCCTTCAGTCACCTTAGGTTGAATAGGCTTCCATCAGTATGATATTGGATGTAGATACCATCTTCTTCATCAAGGTCTGCCATGGCTCTTTGGAGCATCATGCTGAAAAAGATTGTGAATAGAGTTGGTGCAAGAATGTAACCTTGTTTCACACCATTCTTTATTAGAAAGGGCTCAGAAAGTGCATCGCCATATCTGATTGGCCGTGCTGATCCTCATGAAGTGAGATGATCATTTTAAGGAACTTGGAGGGACATCCTAAACGTTCCAAAATCTGCCACAGACCTTTCCTGCTCACAGTATCGAAAGCTTTGATGAGATCAACAAAGGTTACATAGTCTTTTGTTCTGTTCCCTACACTTCTCTTGCAGTTGTCTGAGAACAAATACCATGTCTGTGGTGCTCCTGTTGACTCTGAAACCACATTGGCTTTCAGGTAGAATTTCTTCTGCTATAGCGGGTATTAGTCTGTTCAAGAGTATTCTTGCAGGGATTTTACCAGCAATGAAGAGCAGAGTAATACCTCGGTAATTTGAACAGTCTGATTTATCTCCTTTCTTCTTATACAAGGTGATGATGACTGCGTCACGAAGGTCTGATGGTAGCTCGCCTAGTTCCCAACAGCACACCACGAACTTGTGAAATTTAGCAAGGAGTGCTTGGCCCCCATGCTTCCAGACTTCAGGTGGAATTCCATCAACTCCAGCTGCCTTGCCAGTTTTCACCTGCTGAATGGCCTTAAGAGTTTCTTCCATAGTAGGGGCAATATCCAATTCATTCTTCACTGGTTGTTGTGTGATGTACTGAATTGCTGAGTCTTGAACTACGCATACTGAAAAGAGTCTGAAACTGTTCAGACCATCAATTCATAATGGAAATTTTATCTGTGAGAAGCATTTGACCATCTGCACTGAGTAGAGGGCTTTGGACCTGGTATGTAGGTCCATATGCTGTTTTCAAAGCCTCATAGAATCCTCTGTAATGACCCATATCTGGTCATGTCACCATGCCTGGTGACTAAGCTATAGCATTTAGAAACAGCTGGGTATGTGCACAATGCCATGTAAAACAGCGTAGGCACAGCCCTGTGGTCATACTATGGCTTGTGGCAAGTTGAGCAGCATCCCTGAGTAGCTCCTGTTCTTTTCAGTTAAAGCACATCTTTCCCAAATGGCTGGTTGCAACAGGAACTTGCTTTTCTAGGTTAGCTCAGATCATCTCCCCAGGCTTCTACAAGTACCAGGGTAGACTTCTTGGGGCAAGGAGACATTGGGTGACTCTGAGCAGAAAATAAATTTCAGGTATTCTGAGCTGGCCCTCTGAAGATGCAATAACTGCTCTGCAGTAGTCCAGAAGGACTGATTTCCCAGATTCCTGACACGGAGAGCACTTTCACTCTTCTATATTATTTTTCACTGTCAGTGTGTAATGTGTAGCATGAGAAAGCTCTATTTTCTGTGCTAGGCCTCTAGATATTGCTGTGACATTAATAACTTCTTCATAAGATAAATTTGAATCATGATACTGAAAGTCAAGTCTTCACATTTTCTCTGAGCCAAGAGGAATTAAAATGTTATGGTTTGCATCCCAGTGCAGTTTGCGTCTTGATCAACCATGTTTCTGTGCTTGCAGATCGAATGCCATCCATACCTAACCCAGGAAAAGTTGATCAAGTACTGTAAATCCAAAGGGTTTGTTGTAACTGCCTACAGCCCCCTTGGTTCTCCCAACCGCCCATGGTAAGAAAGCATTGCAGTCTTCCTGTACACAGAACAGTGCAGTTGTGGCTGGAATCTTTGAGGCAAATTATGTAAAAAATGTAGATAAAATGAGAAAAGTGCTGTTGATTTGTTGCAGATTATGTCACACAATGTAAGGCTTCCTGCAGGGAAACTATGATCTTTCTACCATCAATATTCCTATTTTTGAACAGGGCTAAGCCAGGGGAGCCTACGCTGCTGGAGGATCCCAAGATTAAAGAGATTGCAGCTAGACATCATAAAAGCCCTGCCCAGGTAAGTGGGGTTGTCAGGGCAAAGTATTGCTCCCCCTCAGATGTTTTCAGGCTGATAGCCAGCCTCAGCAGATGTGCCTTCTTAGACATACAGTATAATGGGGCTGGACTGCATTTGACTCTTCCTTCTGCTCAAGTTCTTCACAGCATTCATGTAAATGATCAGTTATTTTCTAAGAGGCCTTGAGTATCAAGTTTTGGGGTAGACTGATCAGTGGTACATGCTTGGGTGTTCATCTTCCTAAACCTTTTATTCCTTTCTTCAGCTAAGTTAGCTAAGTTATTCTTCAGAGAAGTCTTGTAATTTGCAGACTTATTGAATTGCACCCTGTCTGCTCATGTTCACATACAATTATTGAAAGGTACTTGATTATTTAAGAATAAATTTTTTCTCTATTAGTTGCTACTCAGAGAAATGAGTGCAGAAAGTGCACTTCAAAAAAACACAGATGTTCACAAGCAATTAACAACAATAACATTTTAAAGACAGGCAGAGCAGGACAAAAGATTGTATGCAACAGTTCTCTTTTCGGTATGGGAATGGATGACATACACACTTTTAAATTCTAGAAATATGTTTTTTCTTTTATGGACTTCAAAAAGCTTAACATAGATGAGGTAATTACCTGTGAGTCCAAAATAATCCGCAGTATCATTATGCTCATTTGGTCTGAGCATCCATGTAATGCAAGCCAGAAGCATCCTCATTTTTCTCCCCCTGCTACTACCCTTACTGAAACCAAAACAAATCCTGGAAAAAACAAGATGCAGAAACAACATAGGCCAGAAACTATTAGAGTTTGCCAGTAGACTGGTAAATATGCATGCAAATTTTGGCATATCAAATTCCTGTGTGCAAATTGGTAGTCTTCCAAAGAGTGAATATGGTTGTAGAAAAAGAAATTGGTTTGTGCATTTAAAAAAAAGTAAGAACATAAAATGCACTCGAATAGACTTCTTTGTACCCCTGTGTTCATGCTCCTCCTTGTTCTTTCCTAGGTTCTGATCCGCTTTCTTATCCAAAGAGACCTCGTTGTCATTCCCAAGTCCGACAAACCGCAGCGTGTTCAGGAAAACATGAAGGTGAAGTTTCCATTGGGACTGCTGCTACCTTTTGTCATGCAGGATAGACACCCACACCCATAGCTCCCCCATGTTTCCAAGCAGCACCTAAGAGGCATTGGAAGGGGAGTGCAGAGCTGTGGAGACTGAGGCTTCATCAACTACGTAACAATCTGTGCTTTTTCTCTGGGGAAAAGCATTTGGTTCCTGCCAGGAGAGCAATGGGTTCCAACAGAGTTGTCTGAGCTCTGCTGTCCTGGAAGGGGAATCCCAGTTTTGGACTTGACCTGTGGGAAACACTTAGCAAGTCCTGCTTTAAGGTGTAAAGAAACAAGTTGTGAACACCAGACCTGTTACGGTTTATGTCTCACTTTGAGGCTGTGGTTCCTCTTGGCAGAGAAGTTCAGCTGGACATTGGCTTATAAGACCCAGCATCTTAAATGATACCTCTGTTACTTTTAATCCCTGCTGCTAGGTTTGGAGCTATTTCTCCTATGAACCACCAGCAAGAATTGCTAGATGATTGATTAGCTTGAGACAGCTCTTTGCAGTTGGTACCCAGTAGTCTTCTGTTGTAGCAGAAAATTTACCTCTAGTTCCAGGATTTGTGAGACATCAAGTAATCCATCCTGAACACCTGAAGTCTTCTATTGGTGCATTACAACACAAACTGCAGTGGTGTTGGCATTCAACCACCCAGAACTCTTAAGATATTCCTATAAACAGCATCTCAGAGAGAGAAGGACTATGTTGATTACTTCATGGATAAATTTTTATGTGGCTGAGAAATAAGAGTATTTCTTAACTATGCTTAATGTGTTCCTACCTCAAGTCATAAAAGCATGAAGCATGCACAGTAGCTAACTACTCATGAACCTAAGTAAAAAGACCTTTTTTTTTCTTTCCCTGGTAGGTGTTTGACTTTGAACTGTCTAAAAAGGAGATGGATGTCTTGCTCAGCTTTAACAGGAACTGGAGGGCAGTTCCAGTGGTTCAGTATGTTATTATTCTTATGATCTATTGGGCCTATTTCTGTCTGTATTTTCATCCCCTATATCTAGAAAACATACATGACCAAAATCATGGAGAGTTTGTACTTTAAACCCTGGACCCAGGTAATGAGGCATGTCTTGGAACTGACACCAGGAGGGGGATTCATTTGGAGTGCTCCTTTCAGCATGTTGGTGTTACATGTGCTTTCTCACAAGCTTGTGTTCAGTTTAATGACATCTGCAAAACTGAAGTACTTTGGAAGGGGGGGAGAAGGGAGGCTGCAATAGGGAAATACTGCCAAGCTACTTTCTGTGGTACTTAAATGACAAGTTCTTTCTCTTTTCAGAGCTGTCAATCACAAGGACTACCCATTTAAAGCAGAATATTAAATGCAAGCGGTTTCTGCAGGACCTCCATGTCAGTACTTCCAGATCAGAAGATGCACTCTGTAGCTTGATCTTGATTTCTTCTTCTGTACTTCACAATAATTATGAACAGTTTCTTTTCCTCCTTTTCTAGGAGGAGATCACTAGCTGATGCAAGAATGCATCAATAGGGCTGGGGTTTTTTTAACGATGGTTATCAGAAATCTGGTTTTGACTATTAGTGGAAAGACAATGTATTTTCTTTCCTTTTTTCCTTGTCTTCCTCAGTTAGAGACATGTCTAACAAAAAATCTGGTTACTTACCTTATTTTTTTTTATATGTCTGGTGTGGTCAGTCATTCTGGCTCGAGTCACTGTCAAGGAATGCTCTAATCACTTTGCTTTTTATATAGTTGGGATTTTTATAGAATGCATCTTTAATACTTTAAAATTTCATACCAATAAAGTTTATTAACAACAAAAGTTGATCAGTGTAGTGCTTAAATTGTTTCATACAGTTAGTTAGTCATGTTTCTCTAAAGCCTGGGGTTTTACAAATTTTAATACAGATAGAAATAAATTTCTATAATTCCTGTACAAAGACAGTACACATAGACCACTTTGTGGCTTAAGCATCAAACAGGATTGTGCTGTAGTTAGGACCTGAAGAACCAAGTTGCACCTCTTGCCTCATCTACCCCTTCCTCTGAATACCTATAAAATTGAACTCTCATGTGATTAGTGATGAAAGTTGAAGGCAGCATCACATCCAGTGATAACATACATTAAAATGCACCCAGCTGAACATAAGGGCTACCTCCAAAATCACATTGACTTGCACCAGGAGTCTCAAAGAGAAAATTAGATTTTGGCAACTCTGCTGGCAGTATCCAGAACAATATATTGAGACACAGGCTGGCTTTACCTAAGGAAAACACAGAAAAAGTTCTTAAAGAACACCAAAGGAAACCTTGAGGCAGACTCACATTTAGTTGCTTTAAAACATTTTTATATAGATATTGCTAGGCCAAAGCCAGGCTGTTTTGTGGCATTCTACATGCTGATAAGAGAAAATCTGGCTAGAATACAGAGCTGCAGGAAAGCAAACGACAATTTCGTTTTGTCTGAAAAATCATCACTTAAAAATGGCATTGAAATACCCAAAAAATCTTCTCAGCACTGCAAAGTCAGCCCCCAGGACTTGTCTTTGCTGAATTCTACCAGGAGGTGGTGCCTTCTGGTGGGAACAAAACATGGCCACGCTATTTGACAGCGTTTCCTAAAAATAAACCTGATTGCCCAGAGCACGCTTCCACGCTCTCAGAAAAGTCAGGGACCAGGAGCAAAAGAAACCCCCATCGGCAAGGGAA
>NW_020931464.1:0-490 GCF_003984885.1 Neopelma chrysocephalum | reverse complement strand
AAATCCCACAAAGACCTCTGGGCCATTTCCATCTGCTCAGAACCCTCTGTGGGGCTGCAGGCTTTCTTGTGCTCTAAAATTTTTCCTCCATTCAAGGAAAACAACAGTGGTTTTACACAGCCAGGCATGGAGGGGGGTCCTTCACGGCTCACACTGGGCTTGCTTCGTGTGGGAAAGGCAAAAAGTGCTTTACTGTCCAAAATGGAAACCCTCCAGGGCCACCCCCTACCTGTGGCAAACAGACACTGGGCTCGTTTTCTCCTTCAGAGATCCCAACTTCCACATTCAACAGGAACCACAGAAAACATAAACAGCGGGATTTACCACTTGATTCCATACTTAATCAGGAATTTTGATCATTTTGTCAGATTTGAATTGAAAGTTCAAAAAAAGAGCAAAAATCCATGCTAGAGAGCTACATTCTGAGCCTCTGTTGGAAGAGGAGATCTCCGGGTGGGAAGCACACGGTGGGATCTCACCTTTAAAAGAC
>NW_020931463.1:0-490 GCF_003984885.1 Neopelma chrysocephalum | reverse complement strand
AAATCCCACAAAGACCTCTGGGCCATTTCCATCTGCTCAGAACCCTCTGTGGGGCTGCAGGCTTTCTTGTGCTCTAAAATTTTTCCTCCATTCAAGGAAAACAACAGTGGTTTTACACAGCCAGGCATGGAGGGGGGTCCTTCACGGCTCACACTGGGCTTGCTTCGTGTGGGAAAGGCAAAAAGTGCTTTACTGTCCAAAATGGAAACCCTCCAGGGCCACCCCCTACCTGTGGCAAACAGACACTGGGCTCGTTTTCTCCTTCAGAGATCCCAACTTCCACATTCAACAGGAACCACAGAAAACATAAACAGCGGGATTTACCACTTGATTCCATACTTAATCAGGAATTTTGATCATTTTGTCAGATTTGAATTGAAAGTTCAAAAAAAGAGCAAAAATCCATGCTAGAGAGCTACATTCTGAGCCTCTGTTGGAAGAGGAGATCTCCGGGTGGGAAGCACACGGTGGGATCTCACCTTTAAAAGAC
>NW_020931462.1:0-466 GCF_003984885.1 Neopelma chrysocephalum | reverse complement strand
CCATCTGCTCAGAACCCTCCATGGGGCTGCAGGTTTTCTTGTGCTCTAAAATTTTTCCTCCATTCAAGGAAAACAACAGTGGTTTTACACAGCCAGGCATGGAGGGGGGTCCTTCACGGCTCACACTGGGCTTGCTTCGTGTGGGGAAGGCAAAAAGTGCTTTACTGTCCAAAATGGAAACCCTCCAGGGCCACCCCCTACCTGTGGCAAACAGACACTGGGCTCGTTTTCTCCTTCAGAGATCCCAACTTCCACATTCAACAGGAACCACAGAAAACATAAACAGTGGGATTTACCACTTGATTCCATACTTAATCAGGAATTTTGATCATTTTGTCAGATTTGAATTGAAAGTTTAAAAAAGAGCAAAAATCCATGCTAGAGAGCTACATTCTGAGCCTCTGTTGGAAGAGGAGATTTCCGGGTGGGAAGCACACGGTGGGATCTCACCTTTAAAAGACCATAC
>NW_020931461.1:0-494 GCF_003984885.1 Neopelma chrysocephalum | reverse complement strand
AAATCCCACAAAGACCTCTGGGCCATTTCCATCTGCTCAGAACCCTCCATGGGGCTGCAGGTTTTCTTGTGCTCTAAAATTTTTCCTCCATTCAAGGAAAACAACAGTGGTTTTACACAGCCAGGCATGGAGGGGGGTCCTTCACGGCTCACACTGGGCTTGCTTCGTGTGGGGAAGGCAAAAAGTGCTTTACTGTCCAAAATGGAAACCCTCCAGGGCCACCCCCTACCTGTGGCAAACAGACACTGGGCTCGTTTTCTCCTTCAGAGATCCCAACTTCCACATTCAACAGGAACCACAGAAAACATAAACAGTGGGATTTACCACTTGATTCCATACTTAATCAGGAATTTTGATCATTTTGTCAGATTTGAATTGAAAGTTTAAAAAAGAGCAAAAATCCATGCTAGAGAGCTACATTCTGAGCCTCTGTTGGAAGAGGAGATTTCCGGGTGGGAAGCACACGGTGGGATCTCACCTTTAAAAGACCATAC
>NW_020931460.1:0-442 GCF_003984885.1 Neopelma chrysocephalum | reverse complement strand
ACCCCTGGCTCCCAAGGACAAGCCAGAGGGAAGAGAGAGACCTGGCAACGGGATGATTTCCAGGGAAAGTCAACCCGTGTGTGATGGGAGCGACGTTTGCCCGGGGCACGGTGGGAATGTTGGGCTCAGTGAGGAAAAACTGAGGGAAAAATCTCCGGAAAACGGGGTTAATGACACACCAAAGGAAAGATGGGATCGACTCCAAGGGGTCCTGAGCTGGGCACGATCCAAGAGATTCCCTGAGGGAAGGGATCAACGGCTTAACCCACCCGGAATGTGATCCAAGGCGTCGGCTCCAACAGTAGCAAAACAATGTGGGAATCACTAATAAAAGGGAAATAAACCCAAAACCAGCAAAACAGCCTCAAAAAAACCCCAAACCCTGGAAAGCTTCAACCCCTGGCTCCCAAGGACAAGCCAGAGGGAAGAGAGAGACCTGGCA
>NW_020931459.1:0-1900 GCF_003984885.1 Neopelma chrysocephalum | reverse complement strand
ATCCCAAGTCCCTCTCCAGCTCTCCTGGATCCCTTTAGGCCCTGGAATTAATTCCCATTTATTATTGGGATTTATTTCATCTCATTCCTTACCACAATCCCAGATTTCTGGGAATACGCCACAGGAAACATCCATTCAAACATTTTGTTTTTCCCCAATCCCTACCATGTTATTCCATCTCCAGAATTCCCACACAGTTTGACCTTTAACCTCCAAGGGCCTTTTCCTCTTTGTTGCATTCCCGGTGCTTTGCTTTTCCTCCTTCCCACATTCCCGGAGCGGAGTATCCGTGTGACTTCACGGAATCCGAAGCGGGAGTGGCGGCTTTGAAAACCTTTTCCCAAAATCCAGCTGGTAGCCCCGTTGGATCGATGTTTTTCCCCCCCTCTTTGGAAGTTTTCATGGATTCTGGAATTTCTGGTTGGGAATGGGCTGCGTTGGGAGAAGGAAAACTTCGGGATAGAGTAATCCAATCCCATTCCCAACTCGCCTCCGGACACTCCGGAGGATTTACCCGACCCAGGTGGGGGAAAACAAGGAATCTTGGAAGAAGGGAAAGACTGGGAACAAGGGAAACTCCAAGTGCAGGTTTTTCCTGGAGTGTGGGATCCACCTTTCCCCTCCTTGGCTTGGGACAGTGCTTGGATTTGCGGAGTCCCTACGGAAACATCCGACTTGGCATCCCACTCATTCCGGGCCCGTCGGCTTCGGGAAGCTCCTCCCGCCCTCCAGGGAGAGGAATTTTAAGGGAATTTTTTAAGGGAATGTGCAGAATCGATGGAATTTGCGATGGAAAGAGACGTGATTCCCATCAATTAAAAAAGCAGGGAAAGCTGAGGAAGGGCTTGGATATCAGGGACATTGAGGCTGACAGGGAATGAGGTGGGATTGGATTCCTGACACCTCCCGGGGTGATTTTTAGGGATGATCTCATCCCAATCCTCGAGATGGCTCACTTGGCTCAGCTGATTCCCTGTGGATTCCCCCCCCCCATCCCTCTCCTGTCATTCCAAGAGGGCTGGGAAGGAGAATTGGCTGCAGGAGGTGACGGAGGACGGGATGTTATTCCAGCGCTTCCTTTTCCCTGGATAAAATCCCTGCTCGCCGTTGGCTCGGTGACCTTTCCCTTCCTGGAATCGTGGAATGCTTTGGCTTGGAATTTTGAAGGTCGTGGAATTCCAACCCCCTTCCATAGGCAGGGACACCTCCCGCTATCCCGGGTTGCTCCAAGCCCCGTCCAACCCGGCCTGGAACAATTCCAGGGATGTGGAATCCATGACTTCTCTGGAGTCCTTCAGGTTTCCCTCCAAAATCAGAGCCGGTGGTTGGAAATATCCCAGGAGCTCACGGATCCAGGGTTGCTTTGGATCCGCTCCCAGAGATTCTCTTGGAGCCAGGATGGAATTCTCCTCCATGCCTGGATTTCGAGGAGCTGCTCCTTGGGCTCGGATCTTCAGCTGCTCCGTGGTGGATTCCCAAAGATCTCATGGAGCATCCCGAGGGTCTCAGTTCCCTTCCCAAGTGGCTGCTCCTGCTTTCTCTGGAGTCATTCCCAAAGATCAGCTCTGAGGGCAGGGTTAGGTGGGATATTGGGAAGGAATTCTTCCCTGGGAGGGTGGAGAGGGTCTGGGATGGAATTCCCAGAGAAACTGTGGCTGCCTCATCCCTGGAAGTGTCCAAGGCCAGGTTGGAGCAACCTGGGATAGCGGGAGATGTCCCCGTTGGAATTCCATGATCTTTCAGCTCCTTTCCCACCCAAACCATTCCATGATCCTGGAATTCAGAGCCTGGATGTCCCGGTGTGATCCTGCTCCCCGCAGCCAACAGGACTTCCCAGGTACCATTTCCCAAAAATGTCATTCCAACACCATCTCCAGCTGCAAATTCCCTCTCCCTGGTT
>NW_020931458.1:0-1848 GCF_003984885.1 Neopelma chrysocephalum | reverse complement strand
ATCCCAAGTCCCTCTCCAGCTCTCCTGGATCCCTTTAGGCCCTGGAAGTAATTCCCATTTATTATTGGGATTTATTTCATCTCATTCCTTACCACAATCCCAGATTTCTGGGAATACGCCACAGGAAACATCCATTCAAACATTTTGTTATTCCCCAATCCCTGCTGTGTTATTCCATCTCCAGAATTCCCACACAGTTTGACCTTTAACCTCCAAGGGCCTTTTCCTCTTTGTTGCATTCCCGGTGCTTTGCTTTTCCTCCTTCCCACATTCCCGGAGCGGAGTATCCGTGTGACTTCACGGAATCCGAAGCGGGAGTGGCGGCTTTGAAAACCTTTTCCCAAAATCCAGCTGGTAGCCCCGTTGGATCGATGTTTTCCCCCCCCTCTTTGGAAGTTTTCATGGATTCTGGAATTGCTGGTTGGGAATGGGCTGCGTTGGGAGAAGGAAAACTTCGGGATAGAGTAATCCAATCCCATTCCCAACTTGCCTCCGGACACTCCGGAGGATTTACCCGACCCAGGTGGGGGAAAACAAGGAATCTTGGAAGAAGGGAAAGACTGGGAACAAGGGAAACTCCAAGTGCAGGTTTTTCCTGGAGTGTGGGATCCACCTTTCCCCTCCTTGGCTCGGGACAACGTTTGGATTTGCGGAGTCCCTCCGGAAACATCCGGCTTGGCATCCCGCTCATTCCGGGCCCTTCGGCTTCGGGAAGCTCCTCCCGCCCTCCAGGGTGAGGAATTTTAAGGGAGTTTTTTAAGGGAATGCGCAGAATCGATGGAATTTGCGATGGAAAGAGACGCGATTCCCATCAATTAAAAAAGCAGGGAAAGCTGGGGAAGGGCTTGGATATCAGGGACATTGAGGCCGACAGGGAATCAGGTGGGATTGGATTCCTGACACCTCCCGGGGTGATTTTTAGGGATGATCTCATCCCAATCCTCGGGATGAGTTGCCACTTGGCTCAGCTGATTCCCTGTGGATTCCCCCCCCCATCCCTCTCCTGTCATTCCAAGAGGGCTGGGAAGGAGAATTGGCTGCAGGAGGCGATGGAGGATGGGATGTTATTCCAGCGCTTCCTTTTCTCTGGATAAAATCCCTGCTCGCCGTCGACTCGGTGACCTTTCCCTTCCTGGAATCGTGGAACGCTTTGGCTTGGAATTTTGAAGGTCGTGGAATTCCAACCCCCTTCCATAGGCAGGGACACCTCCCGCTATCCCAGGTTGCTCCAATCCCCGTCCAGCCTGAGCTGGAACAATTCCAGGGATGTGGAATCCATGACTTCTCTGGAGTCCTTCAGGTTTCCCTCCAAAATCAGAGCCGGTGGTTGGAAATATCCCAGGAGCTCACGGATCCAGGGCTGCTTTGGATCCGCTCCCAGAGATTCTCTTGGAGCCAGGATGGAATTCTCCTCCATGCCTGGATTTCGAGGAGCTGCTCCTTGGGCTCGGATCTTCAGCTGCTCCGTGGTGGATTCCCAAAGATCTCATGGAGCATCCCGAGGGTCTCAGTTCCCTTCCCAAGTGGCTGCTCCTGCTTTCTCTGGAGTCATTCCCAAAGATCAGCTCCAAGGGCAGGGATAGGTGGGATATTGGGAAGGAATTCTTCCCTGGGAGGGTGGGGAGGGTCTGGGATGGAATTCCCAGAGAAGCTGTGGCTGCCCCATCCCTGGAAGTGTCCAAGGCCAGGTTGGATCACCCTGGGATAGCGGGAGGTGTCCCCGTTGGAATTCCATGATCTTTCAGCTCCTTTCCCACCCAAACCATTCCATGATCCCGGAATTCAGAGCCTGGATGTCCCGGTGTGATCCTGCTCCCTGCAGCCAACAGGACTTCCCAGGTGCCACTT
>NW_020931457.1:0-317 GCF_003984885.1 Neopelma chrysocephalum | reverse complement strand
CAAATCTCCAGAGCAGCCAAGGGGGACACGGGAATGAACAACTTTGGGCTCATTTTGAGAAGATTGTCCCTAAAAAAAACAGGGAAATGCTCCAGGCTGGGGTGGTCCAGAGGGAATGGGAATGTTCTGCTGATCTCCACACACTGGTTGGAGTTCATTATCCTCAGGGAATCACGGAGGGATGTGTGAGAGCCACACAAATCTCCGGAGTAGCCAAGGGGGACGCGGGAATGCACAACTTTGGCCTCGTTTTGAGAAGATTCCCACTAGAAAACAGGGAAATGCTCCAGGTTGGGATGGTCCAGAGGGAATGGGAA
>NW_020931456.1:0-509 GCF_003984885.1 Neopelma chrysocephalum | reverse complement strand
AAGAAGAAGAAGAAGAAGAAGAAGAAGAAGAAGAAGAAGAAGAAGAAGAAGAAGAAGAAGGAAGAATACTTATCCTGATAGGGGTATGTGGATGGTAAGAAGGAAAGTAACAGAGCTATTCCAAGCAGGGAACAATGTTACCTTTAAGAATAAACTATGGAAATTAATACTTTGTCCTTTGTAAATGGCTTAATTTCCTATTGTAACGTGTAAAGTAATTAGAATATTCTTAAAGACAAGTATTTAAATATTTAGCAGTATATTAAAACTGAAGAAAAGGGCATGACTGGATTTAGAGTTTGCCCTATCTACAGCATGAAGGCATGGTTCAGTGACTCACCAGGGAGAACAGTAACAAGGATGACAGCATAATAAAAGACTTAAAACTGACCTGTAATTTACCTTTTGAATATTCATTGCATAATTTAAGCTACTGAATTTGTCTTTTTCTATTAAAGATCTCAAAAAAAAAAAAAAGTGTGTTTGAATTGAGTCAGACATTACTTGAT
>NW_020931455.1:0-499 GCF_003984885.1 Neopelma chrysocephalum | reverse complement strand
AAGAAGAAGAAGAAGAAGAAGAAGAAGAAGAAGAAGAAGAAGAAGAAAGGAAGAATACTTATCCTGATAGGGGTATGTGGATGGTAAGAAGGAAAGTAACAGAGCTATTCCAAGCAGGGAACTATGTTGCCTTTAAGAATAAACTATGGAAATTAATACTTTGTCCTTTGTAAATGGCTTAATTTCCTATTGTAACGTGTAAAGTTATTAGAATATTCTTGAAGACAAGTATTTAAATATTTAGCAGTATATTAAAACTGAAGAAAAGGGCATGACTGGATTTAGAGTTTGCCCTATCTACAGCATGAAGGCATGGTTCAGTGACTCACCAGGGAGAACAGTAACAAGGATGACAGCATAATAAAAGACTTAAAACTGACCTGTAATTTACCTTTTGAATATTCATTGCATAATTTAAGCTACTGAATTTGTCTTTTTCTATTAAAGATCTCCAAAAAAAAAAAAAAGTGTGTTTGAATTGAGTCAGACATTACTTGAT
>NW_020931454.1:0-313 GCF_003984885.1 Neopelma chrysocephalum | reverse complement strand
GCAGGGATGTCCTTCCCTGCATCCAGGTGTACACAAGGATGTCCTTCTCTGCATCCAAGTGTACACAAGGATGTCCTTCACCTGTATCCAGGTGTACATTGGGATGTCCTTCCCTGCATCCAGGTGTGCACAAGGTGTCCTTTTCCTATATCCAGGTGTGCACAGGGATGTCCTTCATCTGCATCCAGGTGCTCACAGAGATGTCCTTTTCCTATATCCAGGTGACACAGGGATGTCCCTCCCTTCATCCAGGTGTGCACAGGGATGTCCTTCCCTGCATCCAGGTGTGCCCAGAGATGTATTTCCCTGCATC
>NW_020931453.1:0-1348 GCF_003984885.1 Neopelma chrysocephalum | reverse complement strand
GCAAGTGAGATCTGAGGGAGGCTTACCTGTTATATGACTCAGGACACGAGCCCCCAGACACTTGCTATTTGAAGCATTCATTAACCTGAACACGTGAGGTTCATCCACACCTTGAGCAGAAGCTGCACTGCCTTCTCCTCCTTTCAGAGCAGTGCCATTATGACAGTGCAGTGACTGTGGTTACTTAGCCGTACATTGTGCTTGTCTTCCCGCTTAATCTTGGGATTATGCTGTTACTGAATGGAGGAACAATGTATGTATTTGAGAATGGACATTGAGGAATGATCCTTCTTGAGCTCAGGTAATGTTTACCTCAAAGAATCCAGTGTGGTTTCTGTTCTGTATCCCAAAAAAGAAATGCTAAGCATGCTTCCAGTAACTAAGGACTTGCCTGAGTTTGCAGCACTCAGTGCCTTTAGTACAGCATTACATCTACATTGACTCTGGACTAATTCACTGAATCTATTGTTTAGCATGCTTGCTTTTCTGGGTGTGAATGTTCTCAGAATAGGAACAAACCCCCCACCATGGTTATTTAAGGTAGCATACCACTGAAGTGTAAAATATGCTGAATCTCATAGATATCTACAGGCTGCTTTACATCGACCTAAGTATGTATGTGTCAACTTTCCACCAGCTTTTACGTAAAAAGTTCTATCTTGAAGACAAGACAGTGAGCAGGTGAAACATCCTAGACAAGTCCACAAAGAGAGATTCCAACCTTTCCTCCAGAATGCAGTAAAGCAGCAGTTAGACACCCCTTTCGTCCTCTGAAATCTGAGTTGTGACCTGGTGGTTCTCACATGCCCAGTGGTTTGGAAAAGTCAGCAGGTGTTTATTTGACAGTGTTCCCTGCTTTCAGAACTAGGGAAAGGGATTTATTTTTTCCTTGCTCATTTTTTTCCTCCAAAGATTGGGTTCATTGTCTTCATCTGGCTCTTTGTTTCTTCAGAGACATCAGAGGAGGTATGGTGGGTTGACCACAGCCAACAGCTATGCTCCGTCCAGCCACTTGGTACCCCATAGGGGAGAGAACAGGGGGAGCAAAAGCAAGAAAACTTAGGAATAAAGACAGTTTGATAAGTGAACGAAAGAGGAAAAATAAGAGGCAACACAAAGACAATCATTCACCACCGACCACAAGTACATCAATGTCCAGCCAGTCTCCAAGCAATGGCAACCTCCTACACCAACATCCCTGAAGCCCACCCTTTTTTATTGCTGAGCAGGAGGTCATATGGCACGGAATACCCCTTTACTCAGCTTGGCTCAGCTACTGTGTCCCCTCCCAGGTTCTTGCCCACCCCTGGCCTACTTGGGGGATAGAATAGGGGAAAAAGAGAAAGCT
>NW_020931452.1:0-1320 GCF_003984885.1 Neopelma chrysocephalum | reverse complement strand
TTATATGACTCAGGACACATGAGCCCCCAGACACTTGCTATTTGAAGCATTCATTAACCTGAACACGTGGGGTTCATCCACACCTTGAGCAGAAGCTGCACTGCCTTCTCCTCCTTTCAGAGCAGTGCCATTATGACAGTGCAGTGACTGTGGTTACTTAGCCGTACATTGTGCTTGTCTTCCCGCTTAATCTTGGGATTATGCTGTTACTGAATGGAGGAACAATGTATGTATTTGAGAATGGACATTGAGGAATGATCCTTCTTGAGCTCAGGTAATGTTTACCTCAAAGAATCCAGTGTGGTTTCTGTTCTGTATCCCAAAAAAGAAATGCTAAGCATGATTCCAGAAACTAAGGACTTGCCTGAGTTTGCAGCACTCAGTGCCTTTAGTACAGCATTACATCTAAGTTGACTCTGGACTAATTCACTGAATCTATTATTTAGCATGCTTGCTTTTCTGGGTGTGGATGTTCTCAGAATAGGAACAAACCCCCCACCATGGTTATTTAAGGTAGCATACCACTGAAGTGTAAAATATGCTGAATCTCATAGATATCTACAGGCTGCTTTACATCGACCTAAGTATGTATGTGTCAACTTTCCACCAGCTTTTACGTAAAAAGTTCTGTCTTGAAGACAAGACAGTGAGCAGGTGAAACATCCTAGACAAGTCCACAAAGAGAGATTCCAACCTTTCCTCCAGAATGCAGTAAAGCAGCAGTTAGACACCCCTTTCATCCTCTGAAATCTGAGTTGTGACCTGGTGGCTCTCACATGCCCAGTGGTTTGGAAAAGTCAGCAGGTGTTTATTTGACAGTGTTCCCTGCTTTCAGAACTAGGGAAAGGGATTTATTTTTTCCTTGCTCATTTTTTTCCTCCAAAGATTGGGTTCATTGTCTTCATCTGGCTCTTTGTTTCTTCAGAGACATCAGAGGAGGTATGGTGGGTTGACCACAACCAACAGCTATGCTCCGTCCAGCCACTTGATACTGCATAGGGGAGAGAACAGAGGGAGCAAAAGCAAGAAAACTTGGAATAAAGACAGTTTGATAAGTGAACGAAAGAGGAAAAATAAGAGGCAACACAAAGACAATCATTCACCACCGACTACAAGTACATCAATGTCCAACCAGTCTCCAAGCAATGGCAACCTCCTACACCAACACCCCTGAAGCCCACCCTTTTTTATTGCTGAGCAGGAGGTCATATGGCACGGAATACCCCTTTACTCAGCTTGGCTCAGCTACTGTGTCCCCTCCCAGGTTCTTGCTCACCCCTGGCCTACTTGGGGGATAGAATAGGGGAAAAAGAGAAAGCT
>NW_020931451.1:0-661 GCF_003984885.1 Neopelma chrysocephalum | reverse complement strand
CTGGTTTAAAAGTTAACCAGCAAGGCAAAATGAACTCAATTCAAAAGAGAGATTTATAAGTCAGAATAACAATTTATTAAAATAATGCAATAAGTACAATTATACAGACAGACAATTGGTTTTAATCCACAAAACCCAAATGTACAAACCCAGCACCCTGGGGTATGAACAAAAGTGGTGTACCTTGGCCCACCCCCCGAGTCCAAAGCAAAGGGAGAGGGAATAAACCTGCTGGTGGGAGAGCTGCTGCAGTCTGGTCAGAAGTGGTGATTGCAGTCCAGTCGAGGGTGGTGGTCTCAGCCTGGTTGGGAGCAGCGGTGGTCTGCTGTCTTCCTCTGGGTCCCACGAGAGAGAGAGACCCAAGGCTCTGAAACTCCCAGTTATATACTCTCCAGTTCAGGCGGGAGTGCTCAGTCCCTCCCTCAGAGTAGGGAATTCCATAAAAGGGCATGTGGATGCTCAGTCCCTCTTATCAGAGCGGGGAATTCCATATAAGGATATCAGAGCGGGGAATTCCATAAAAGGGTACAGGAACATCTTCCCACCTTGCAGGCCTCTACTGACAGCAGTTTTTGGGAAATGGCATGGAGGCTATAGAATACACAGTTTTGGGTTACACCCATCCAGGGATGAATTGGTCCCAGCCGTTCTAACCAGGACA
>NW_020931450.1:0-2011 GCF_003984885.1 Neopelma chrysocephalum | reverse complement strand
TACACCCATCCAGGGATGAATTGGTCCCAGCCGTTCTAACCAGGACATTATCCACCCCTTATTCTATGCCATCCATGTCATGCCCAAATTAACCCCCTTAAAAACTATGTCTCTTTAAAACTATATACATATGTACAATGAAACATTACGGACCATTCTCACTCAAAATTAGGTCCCCTTGTGGTACACAACGTGTCTCCCCATCTTTTTGCATTACCCACCAGGTGAAACCAGGTCCTTGAGCAAAAACAATCCCTCGGATGGGTTTGCCTTTGCTTGAGGTGGGACTAATCCAAACAGTCTTCCCTAACATACCTCTCATATGCACCACGGGGACTTTATCTCCATCTACAGTATGCAAAGGTTCTGATTGGGCAGGGCCAGCTCGATTAATGGAGCCTCGCGTGTTGACCAACCAGGTGGCCTTTGCTAAATGCAGCTCCCAGTGTTTGAGAGTCTCCCCACACAGTGCCTTCAGGGTGGTTTTCAGCAGTCCGTTGCACCGTTCAACTTTTCCAGCAGCTGGTGCATGGTAGGGGATATGATACACCCACTCAATGCCGTGCTCTCTGGCCCAGGTGTCTACGAGGCCATTCTTGAAATGGGTCCCATTATCAGACTCAATTCTCTCCGGGGTGCCGTGTCGCCACAGGACTTGTTTTTCAAGGCCCAGGATGGTATTCCGGGCAGTGGCATGAGGCACGGGGTGTGTCTCCAGCCATCCAGTACTTCCTTCTACCATGGTAAGTACGTAGCGCTTGCCCTGGCGGGTTTTGGGGAGCGTGATGTAGTCAACTTGCCAGGCTTCCCCATACCTGTACTTTGACCACCGTCCACCATACCATAGAGGCTTCACCCGCTTGGCCTGCTTGATGGCAGCACATGTCTCACAGTCATGGATGACCTGTGAGACAATGTCCTTGGTTAAGTCCACCCCTCGGTCCTGCCTCTTCGTCATCATTTGCTATGCGGACTGATTTGGTCTTCGATTTCCTTTTCTGGACAGGGGCGACTGCTATTGGTTTCTGTTGTCCTTCTGGCTCCTCGATGGTTTGTGTGGGCATGGTGCCAGTTGATTTATTTCTTACTCCCTCCGACTCAGCTGTAGTTTGTGTGGACGTGGTGCCAGTTGATTTGCTCCTTCTCTCCTCCCCCTGGCAGTGCTGTACCATGTCAAGCAGTGCCCGGTAAGCAGTGGCCAGGGCCCAGCAGGTTGCTGTGAGCTGACCATCTCTGGAGCTGCCAGAGCATTTTTCCTTTACCAGTTTTATCATGCTGACAGGATCCTGCAGTTGTTCAGGGGTGAATTTCCAGATCATGGGAGGAGAAAACTTCTCCAAATACTGGCCGATGTCCTCCCACTTCCCGTGCCACTCAGCGTTATCCATTCCCAGGACAGGCGTCCAAACAGCCTCCCTAGAAGGCCCTGTTCTGACCCTAAGCATGGTGTAAACAGTACAGAGCAGACAGAGCAACACTAACAATAACATTATGCCATCCTTAGCATCAAAAGGAAAATCAATATTTTCAAAAACTGTTGTACCAGGTCTGAAGGGAAAGAAGGAGGTGAGAGGCTGGAAACCACCATTCCCCACTGTTCCCCCAAAGGGCTGGGTGCAATTTTTAATGAGGCCCCAGAGGTAGCAACCTAAACCAGGACAGGTAAACAGGACTGAATACACATTTACAATGAAACTCATTGCTTCTGAGGTTATGATGACATAAACATAGTATACTAGTAAAGCAATTTGGATCCCTCTCCCTGGTCTTAAAGAGAGCATTAAAAACGGCAAATAGTACCCCATTTGTGGAAATATGAACATGCTCAGATAAAACACCCACGTGAATGCACCAAACAACATGTTGATCGGGGAGTTTCTGTATCCAAATACACAGATGCTTAAAATGAAATTGTGATTCTGACTTCTCTCTCTCTGCCCCAACGTTTGGGCGCCAAAATTGTGCTGGTTTAAAAGTTAACCAGCAAGGCAAAATGAACTCAATTCAAAAG
>NW_020931449.1:0-2558 GCF_003984885.1 Neopelma chrysocephalum | reverse complement strand
GACAGGAAGGTCTTGTGAGTTTTGCTATTGATGGCATCACCACTGCACAGCTTGTGCTCTTCCTGAATCTCTGCCACCACCCTGACAAACAGGTGAAAGGTTCTGTCTTCCTGTACCCTGTTATTTCACACACCCGTTCTCATAAGTGCATGGTTGAATTTTTTCTTCCAATATGTTTTAATTGAATGCCAGTGACAGGTGCTGCATAACACACATGATATAGAACTGCAGCTGCTAAAGCCTCCTGGCAGATTGGTCCCTTCACTGCTACTAATTCTTTGCTGTTAACCTGAGTGATTAGACTGAAATCTGAAAAAGGAGCCCAGCCTACATTGCTCAAAAGAAATCTCCTTCACCCTCCCCTGATATCCTGCATCTGAAAGATTTCCAGCCAAGGTGCTGCATCTGTGCTCACAAGGGGGAGGAGATTCTCTAGCTTAACATCTTTTGTGTTCTTTCATGTAATCTCTATTTACGTGACCAAAACACTAGGATTAGAAGAAAAACACAGCTATTCCCAAAAGAAATGGCATAAGCAATTCTGTTGCTTATTTCCCAGGAGTTCTCATCATGTTAAAACCTCCCAATCTCTAAAATTAGTAGCTGGAGAAGAATGAATCACAAAAGAGGAAAGTTAAAAAAAACCACAACTGAAATGAAAGAAAAAGCCGCAAGCATACAGCTGTATCAGCTGGATCTGTGTCAGCCTCTGCTACTAAAATATGTATTACTGGCAAAGATTTGTGAGTGTTGTGTTTATCCAGAGAGTTACTCTCAGTCAAATTACTGGCTAAAATCCAAGTAGGTAAATTCTGGTTCCTCTAATACTTGGAAAAAAACCAATGAATTTGCCCATTCCAAAGCATTTACTCTACTTTCTGCTGTAATTTCCCTGTTTGTTATTACCTTTCTATGCCAAGACCCTGAGAATCAAAAACATGGGCTATACAACTAAATAAGAAGCCACATCTTGCAGTCCTTTGCTCCAGCCCATGCCACTCCTCCATACAGACCCATACAAGCACAGGTGTCCTGTCCCTTCCCACATATGTTGGATTGTAACTTAAGCTGAGGAGGACTGCGAGAGGCTTTGACAAATATGAGACAAAAATGTAACTTGGAGGTTGGGATTAGTGATAAATATACAAAGATTGGATGCCTCTACTTAAGTAAGGATGCTACATAGATTTCTTGCTGGCATCTCATTCCAGAAGCCTGTTCCGAGAAAAACATTGGCAAGCACAGATTTACCTGATCTGTGGGCATAGGAATTGCAAAGAACAAGGATTCACCTGCTGTTTTCTTTGTAAATCTGTGCATGCCAATGTTTTTCTCGGAACAGGCTTCTGGAATGAGATGCCAGCAAGAAATCTATGTAGCATCCTTACTTAAGTAGAGGCATCCAATCTTTGTATATTTATCACTAATCCCAACCTCCAAGTTACATTTTTGTCTCATATTTGTCAAAGCCTCTCGCAGTCCTCCTCAGCTTAAGTTACAATCCAACATATGTGGGAAGGGACAGGACACCTGTGCTTGTATGGGTCTGTATGGAGGAGTGGCATGGGCTGGAGCAAAGGACTGCAAGATGTGGCTTCTTATTTAGTTGTATAGCCCATGTTTTTGATTCTCAGGGTCTTGGCATAGAAAGGTAATAACAAACAGGGAAATTACAGCAGAAAGTAGAGTAAATGCTTTGGAATGGGCAAATTCATTGGTTTTTTTTCCAAGTATTAGAGGAACCAGAATTTACCTACTTGGATTTTAGCCAGTAATTTGACTGAGAGTAACTCTCTGGATAAACACAACACTCACAAATCTTTGCCAGTAATACATATTTTAGTAGCAGAGGCTGACACAGATCCAGCTGATACAGCTGTATGCTTGCGGCTTTTTCTTTCATTTCAGTTGTGGTTTTTTTTAACTTTCCTCTTTTGTGATTCATTCTTCTCCAGCTACTAATTTTAGAGATTGGGAGGTTTTAACATGATGAGAACTCCTGGGAAATAAGCAACAGAATTGCTTATGCCATTTCTTTTGGGAATAGCTGTGTTTTTCTTCTAATCCTAGTGTTTTGGTCACGTAAATAGAGATTACATGAAAGAACACAAAAGATGTTAAGCTAGAGAATCTCCTCCCCCTTGTGAGCACAGATGCAGCACCTTGGCTGGAAATCTTTCAGATGCAGGATATCAGGGGAGGGTGAAGGAGATTTCTTTTGAGCAATGTAGGCTGGGCTCCTTTTTCAGATTTCAGTCTAATCACTCAGGTTAACAGCAAAGAATTAGTAGCAGTGAAGGGACCAATCTGCCAGGAGGCTTTAGCAGCTGCAGTTCTATATCATGTGTGTTATGCAGCACCTGTCACTGGCATTCAATTAAAACATATTGGAAGAAAAAATTCAACCATGCACTTATGAGAACGGGTGTGTGAAATAACAGGGTACAGGAAGACAGAACCTTTCACCTGTTTGTCAGGGTGGTGGCAGAGATTCAGGAAGAGCACAAGCTGTGCAGTGGTGATGCCATCAATAGCAAAACTCACAAGACCTTCCTGTC
>NW_020931448.1:0-346 GCF_003984885.1 Neopelma chrysocephalum | reverse complement strand
GCGGGGCCGAGGGTGGGGGGCGGCGGGCGGTGTCTGGGGCGGGCGGTCTGTGGGGCGGGCGGTTTCTCGGGCCGTTTCCCCCGTGGGCTGTGGCGGACCTGGGGCCGAGCGGGCGGCGAAACGGCGGGGCCGGCGCTCGGCCAGAAGCGGTCGGTGCAGTGGTCAGGGAATTTCCTGAGCTGCCTTTCGTTGGCTCTGGGGTTCTTCGGGACGCGAGAGGAGGATTTGCTGTTCGAAGTCACCTGATCGACTTTGCTCTAACCAGGGTGTGTGGGGAGCAGGAGCGGCCGACACAGAACCACATCCCACACGGAACCGCACCCCACACACGACACATCCCACACGG
>NW_020931447.1:0-427 GCF_003984885.1 Neopelma chrysocephalum | reverse complement strand
GCGGGGCCGAGGGTGGGGGGCGGCGGGCGGTGTCTGGGGCGGGCGGTGTGTGGGGCGGGCGGTTTCTCGGGCCGTTTCCCCCGTGGGCTGTGGCGGACCTGGGGCCGAGCGGGCGGCGAAACGGCGGGGCCGGCGCTCGGCCAGAAGCGGTCGGTGCAGTGGTCAGGGAATTTCCTGAGCTGCCTTTCGTTGGCTCTGGGGTTCTTCGGGACGCGAGAGGAGGATTTGCTGTTCGAAGTCACCTGATCGACTTTGCTCTAACCAGGCTGTGTGGGGAGCAGGAGCGGCCGACACAGGACACATCCCACACGGAACCGCACCCCACACACGACACATCCCACACGGAACCACACCCCACACACGACACATCCCACACAGGACACATCCCACACGGAACCGCACCCCACACACGACACATCCCACACGG
>NW_020931446.1:0-844 GCF_003984885.1 Neopelma chrysocephalum | reverse complement strand
ATCTTTTGTTGACTGAAACCTTTTTTATCCTAGTCTGAATGCTCCTTCATAATAAGATATGAATATCCTGTCATTACTGAATTCCTGATTCATATTAAAAAGATACATGGATGCAGTGCCTCTCTGGAAGATAAGGGAGCAACACAAATAAGCATCTCTTGATATCCAGTATCAATATTATCAACCTAACTTTCTGAAGCATTTTGATATGAAGCACTGTGAATTTAGGGATACCCACAGCCAGATTTCCTAGAAGAACAAAATCTCTCATTTATTTATGTTCCAGGATATCTGAATACATGTTTTTCAGTAACACCCCAGTCCTGTAAACACACCAACTTCTTAAGTGCTTGGCCAAGAGTAAACTGACTGTGTTGAGATGGCTCATGAGTACGGGGGGTTTGGCAGGTCCATACATGTTTCAGGGATCAAGGGCTAAATTTTAAACCCTCAGGTGCCTACATTCCTTAGACAGTCAGTTTACTCTTGGCCAAGCACTTAAGAAGTTGGTGTGTTTACAGGACTGGGGTGTTACTGAAAAACATGTATTCAGATATCCTGGAACATAAATAAATGAGAGATTTTGTTCTTCTAGGAAATCTGGCTGTGGGTATCCCTAAATTCACAGTGCTTCATATCAAAATGCTTCAGAAAGTTAGGTTGATAATATTGATACTGGATATCAAGAGATGCTTATTTGTGTTGCTCCCTTATCTTCCAGAGAGGCACTGCATCCATGTATCTTTTTAATATGAATCAGGAATTCAGTAATGACAGGATATTCATATCTTATTATGAAGGAGCATTCAGACTAGGATAAAAAAGGTTTCAGTCAACAAAAGAT
>NW_020931445.1:0-1412 GCF_003984885.1 Neopelma chrysocephalum | reverse complement strand
ATCTTTTGTTGAAGTTTGGAAAAATATTGAAATCTACTCACTGTTTCTAAAGAAATTAGGTCATTTGCTCTGTGTTTTGAACCTCTTTGACAAAATTTCTCCAAAAAGGTAAAACAATGTGTCTTTTAAAATCACTTGAGATGTTTATCACTAGGATCAATTCAAAGGCTGTTTTAAATTACAGCAAAACAAACCTCTGAGTTTGTTGACTTCACTTTCTTGTTGTGATCACAGAAGGAGACAACATAACTTTATTTTCTACAAATCAATATTAAAAAGTCAGCCTTTAAAAGCTCCCCTTATGAAGGTGTATTGAGCTGTTCAGAAGAAAATGTTCCTCCCACCCTGGAAAGGGATCCAAAATCAGATCCAATTTATATTTTCTTCCGTGAGAGCACACTTACCTAAATTGCTGTACGTGGCACTGCAGGTATTTAAGTTGGGAGAATGTGGAGCTTCTTCTTTCTCCTCCTCCCCTTGCGGAGGACGCGCGGACGACACCGGAATGACGGAGGCGCTGCCACCATTGTCCTGCTTCACAAACACGGCTCTGGGGACACGAGGGGACAAGTCCTCCAGGGTCGTGTCATCGGGCACTTGACTGAAACAAACAAGACAAAATCACCTGGAGACCAAGGCTGGGTGTGAGATTCTCCTGGCAAAACACCAGGTGAGGCATTTTCAGGAGGGGGAATGAACTGGGAAAGAAACAAGTTCTTTCGCCCTCCTGAAAATGCCTCACCTGGTGTTTTGCCAGGAGAATCTCACACCCAGCCTTGGTCTCCAGGTGATTTTGTCCTGTTTGTTTCAGTCAAGTGCCTGATGACACGACCCTGGAGGACTTGTCCCCTCGTGTCCCCAGAGCCGTGTTTGTGAAGCAGGACAATGGTGGCAGCGCCTCCGTCATTCCGGTGTCGTCCGCGCGTCCTCCGCAAGGGGAGGAGGAGAAAGAAGAAGCTCCACATTCTCCCAACTTAAATACCTGCAGTGCCACGTACAGCAATTTAGGTAAGTGTGCTCTCACGGAAGAAAATATAAATTGGATCTGATTTTGGATCCCTTTCCAGGGTGGGAGGAACATTTTCTTCTGAACAGCTCAATACACCTTCATAAGGGGAGCTTTTAAAGGCTGACTTTTTAATATTGATTTGTAGAAAATAAAGTTATGTTGTCTCCTTCTGTGATCACAACAAGAAAGTGAAGTCAACAAACTCAGAGGTTTGTTTTGCTGTAATTTAAAACAGCCTTTGAATTGATCCTAGTGATAAACATCTCAAGTGATTTTAAAAGACACATTGTTTTACCTTTTTGGAGAAATTTTGTCAAAGAGGTTCAAAACACAGAGCAAATGACCTAATTTCTTTAGAAACAGTGAGTAGATTTCAATATTTTTCCAAACTTCAACAAAAGAT
>NW_020931444.1:0-603 GCF_003984885.1 Neopelma chrysocephalum | reverse complement strand
GCCTCCAAAAGAAGAAATGGAAAGAGGGAAAATTGGAAAGTTAATACTGAAAGCAATCACACAAGTGATGGCACTGTTAGCAAAAGGACAGCTTCTAGTCCAGTCATTAGACCAGTGAAAACCAAGGGACAAGTGGAATGTCCAGGTTATCCTCCCCTGCAAAAAAAAAAAAGGAAAATAGAATATGTAGCTGAGGGTCATAAATCATGTTTCAACAAAAATATAAGATGCTTTATCCATGATGTGAGATTACCTTCTCTTTTATGGTCTCTTACAGTGTAGCATATAATGTTACTCCATCTTGTGTTTATCTAAAAATACATTTTTTCAGTGCAAACACTTCAGTATCCTTGTTCTCTCATCCTTGATAAAGCATCTTATATTTTTGTTGAAACATGATTTATGACCCTCAGCTACATATTCTATTTTCCTTTTTTTTTTTTGCAGGGGAGGATAACCTGGACATTCCACTTGTCCCTTGGTTTTCACTGGTCTAATGACTGGACTAGAAGCTGTCCTTTTGCTAACAGTGCCATCACTTGTGTGATTGCTTTCAGTATTAACTTTCCAATTTTCCCTCTTTCCATTTCTTCTTTTGGAGGC
>NW_020931443.1:0-327 GCF_003984885.1 Neopelma chrysocephalum | reverse complement strand
TAGAAATCGTCTATGAAGCCTGACAACTCTATGACTACATCACAGAATATGCTTCCAGTTTCTCTTATAGTCCATCAACATATTCTGCTGCATCTTTTAATCCATGAGAAAAAACAGACATCTGCATATTCATTTCCCTTGTCTTCCACAAATTTTATTGCACTAAATCAAGAAGAAGTAACTGATGAAAAGTCTCATATACTGATGCAAGATTATTTCACATTCTCATTGTCCAAGGAGATGTAGTTCTTGTGACAGTCCCTGTTTTACTACAGGGAAGTGAGAATGTGAAATAATCTTGCATCAGTATATGAGACTTTTCATCAG
>NW_020931442.1:0-573 GCF_003984885.1 Neopelma chrysocephalum | reverse complement strand
TGCCACGGCCCGTGGGGGAAAGGGAATGGGGACGCGGCACTGCAAAGAGGGTCCGGACACAGATGAAGGTTGGTGAAGCAATGCCGATTTATTAAGAGAAAGCAGGGACTTAAATAGGGTAGGTCTGAGGGGAGGATTCAGAACTGGGGAGGAGCATGGGACTGACAGCCCAGGGAGAGTGTGGATTGGGAGATAAGGGAAGGGTAGGTGTGACCTTGGGGTATCTAGGGGAAAGGGCCAATGGGAGCTCACTCTGCACTGCGGCAAACCTCAGCCAATCAGTGTCAGAGGAGCGGGAAAGCAAGGGAGAACAGGGGAGTAAACAACTTTAGGCGGGAAAGTCTGAGGGAGAAGAAGGGCCAATATGGAGGTACATTAAAATTTCATGAAAAACCAGTAGTAAACAGGGGTACAACAGTAAGAACAAATAACACAATATAACTGGGGGAAATAACAGTCAGTCCATGGTAAAAGGTCCATTTCGTGTATTCAGAGTTCATAGTCCGTTCAGTTTCCATAAAGTTCTCTCCACGCCTTATATCGTTCCCAGTCCGACATTTGGTTCTCCACATC
>NW_020931441.1:0-7023 GCF_003984885.1 Neopelma chrysocephalum | reverse complement strand
CTCCACGCCTTATATCGTTCCCAGTCCGACATTTGGTTCTCCACATCTCCCCCTTCTTTGTTTAACGACACAACGTTGGCGTTGATGGATTTCAAGAACAGCTGGCGAAAGCAAACAAAAAGACAGGGCAAGCAAGTGCACAGGGCAAAAAGACCACCCACAGAAATCAGAGCCATGATTAGTATTTTTCTGAGCCAATTGGGGATCGAGGGGAGTTTAAGCCAATCGAAGAGTCCGTCTAATCCCTCACTGTGGGATTGACGGATATCTTGAACTAAATTTTTCAACCGATCGATGCTTTGGTGAATCGATTGTGCATGATCTGAAAAATTCATGCAGCACATGCCTTCGAACTCCTGGCACCCGTGTCCGTGTGCCAGGAGTAGGAAGTCAATGGCTGCACGATTCTGTAAACTAACCTCTTTTAATTTTTGAGTGTCTGCTAACAATCCCTCTATCGCTGTTGTAGTTGCATTTGCTTCTTTTGTGAGCCAACAACCGAGGTGAGTGAGAAGGGATAGTGCGTGAGCTGTTCCTATTCCTGCAAAAGGGAAGGAAGCCCAGAAATTTTTTATGCGGGGCCAAATGTAAATGTGGGAATCGCAGTCCTCGGGAAAAGGTAGGGGTGGTGGAGCGGTCCAAGAGGGTGGAGCAAGGAGAGGAGGTGTTTTTGGAGCTGGAGCTGCAAGAGGTACTGGGGGTTTTGGAGGTGTAGGACGAGTGGTTTGTTTTGGGAGGACTGGGCGTTCATATAGAACAAATGTTCTTTTGGTTCTACTAATTTTTGATGGAGGAGAATTTGAAGTTTGGTCTTGTGGGGAGGAGGTTTGATCTAGTAACTGAAATTTGGCCGGATTGAAAAGGGCAAGTTTTCCTACTGTGCAAGGACCACCCTCTGGGTATGCAGGAATCCCCTGCCAAGCTCGATCTCCGCACAGAAGGAAAAACCCTTGGGGGAGTCTCCTCCACCTCGGTATTGTCTCCGTGGTTACTGCAGTGATAACAGAATGGTTGCACCACGAGGAAGGAAGTTCTCGGTAGATGGGCTTGTTAGCAGAGACATTGAAGGGGGTAAACAATTTGGGCTCTGTGTAGCGGTGAAATAGAATACAAGTGTTAGTGGGGACAGAACCAAAAAGATCAATTTCTTGGGGAGGATCAGGGGAAAGGTGGGTGCGAGAAACAGCCTGAGCGAGAGTAGCAGAACTGAAAGGAAGGGGGTCTGTGATTCGAGTCAGTGGTAGGAATTTGTTCCAATCGTCAACAGAGGAAATAGGAACGCCTACCAAGCAGGTTTGGAAGGGGTTGCCAGCACCTGACTGGGCCAGACACAGGGTGTCCGTTCCAGTGGCTTTGGCCAACGTTACCCACAGATTGTCGGTGGGTTGTTGCATCCAGTTCTTCAGGGGGAAAGATGTGGAGATGTCGGTGAGTCTTAGGGTGATGATGAAGAAGGCGGAGACGTAGATGGTCCACATGTCGTGTCTCGTTCTTGGTATATCTTTACCCGTCTGGTTGGGACCCACTTCGGTCCTGTCACTCCTGAAATACATGCGTACCCTTTCCCCCAAGTAATTAGGGAGAAAGGGCCCGTCCACAATTCTGTTACCGGATCTTTATACATGATTTTTGCTTTCTGATTATTTGGTACAGTCTCTGATTTAAAATGTTTGTCAATGGGACTTCTGTCTGTGTGAGTTTCGTGTTCCTCTATTAAATTTAAAAAATTTAAAACGTACATGACTTTTTCCAATCTTTCTTGAGGAGTTAGGCCAATACTCCCCCTTTTTTGTTTATTAAGTAAGTTTTTGATGTTTTGGTGGGCCCGCTCTACTATACCCTGTCCCGTGGGGTTGTGAGGAATTCCAGTGGTATGGTGAATTCCCCAGTCATCAAAAAACTTTTTCGTGTCTGCTGATACATAGGATGGTCCATTATCAGTTTTTATTTGTTTGGGGACTCCCATCCTAGCAAAAGCAGACAAGAAGTGTTTCTTGACATCTCTGCTTTTTTCACCAGAATGTGCGGTGGCTACGATCATTTTTGAAAATGTATCTACAGATACATGAACATATTTTAATTTGCCAAATTCTGGTACATGTGTAACATCTGACTGCCAGATTTCTAGTGCTGTCAGCCCCCTGGGATTTGTCCCCTCTGGAACCAGTGGGGCAATTTTTTGGCAGTCAGGGCATGTTTTTAAAATTTCTTTCGCTTGTGTTAATTTGAGGCCAAATTGTTTTTTCAGTGATCGCGCATTCTGGTGAAAAAATTCGTGAGAAATTTTTGCTTGTTGGTAGAGATTAGGGATAACAGCCATACCTGCCAGATGGTCGGCAATCTGGTTTCCCTCAGCCACAGGACCTGGTAGAGCAGTGTGGGACCTCGTGTGGACAATGTAATATCTAAACTCTCTGATTTCTATTAAAAATAATAATTTTTTCAGCAGATTAGATAATTTTTCATTGGATACGTCTTTTAAATACGAATTTTCAATTCGTTTCACAATGCCCACAACGTATGCCGAATCTGAAACGATATTAATAGGTTCTTTATCAAAAATTTGGAAGGCGCGAACAACTGCTGATAATTCCACGATTTGTGGAGAACCTTGTACTTTATGGATATCTTGATGCCAATTATTCTTTTCTTTCCAAACGATTACCGCATTTCCGGTTCTCCCTGAACCATCGGTAAAAATAGTTTTTGCATTTTTAATTGGTAGATCTGATTGCATAACTTTTAATTTTAATGGGATTGGAATTAGTCTCTGTAAAAACGGGCACGCCGGGAGGTGAAATTTTATTTCTCCCGGGTAACCCCCGATGGCGATTTGAAAGTCAATGGAATTTTGCAGCAGCTGTTCCAGATGTTCAGAAGTCAGCGGGAGATAAATGTAATTAGGTTCTTCCCCACTGAGTTCTAGACACCTGGTGCGGCCTTTGAAAATTAGTTTGCCAATCATTTCTGCTATAGTCATAATTGTCTTTGAGAATTGGTGAAGGAGGAACAACCACTCCCACAGACAGAAGTCCTTTTTATCTGTTGTAAATTGTCCTAGTAGGGCTAACGGTTGATCTTTTTCTTTAATGATGACTAATGAGGATGGCAGTCCCTCCATCCTTCGATTTGATTGTCTCTCGGATATTTTGGTTTCAACAGTGGCAAGGGCTTTTCTGGCATCTGATGTTAAAAATCTGGGGGAGGACAGATCTGCATCTCCTTTCAGTAGTTCGAACAGTGGGTGCAAATCACCGGTTGTGATCCCCAGCACAGGTCTGATCCAATTGATCGCTCCTAGTAGTTTTTGGAGGTCGTTTAAAGTTCGGACTTTTTTGTCAATCTCAACTGATTGGGGTTTTATGGTTTTTGCATTAATTTGGAGTCCGAGGTACCTCCAAGGTGCTTCTCTCTGTACTTTTTCAGGGGATATCTCCAATCCTTTTGAATTTAGGGCCGCAATTGTAGCATCCAACGTTTGTCTGACTGTTAATTTAGTTTTTGCGCAAATCAATACATCATCCATATAATGGAAGATGATTGACTGCAGGAACTTTTTTCTAATTGGTTCCAACACTTTTGCCACAAACATCTGACAAAGTGTTGGGGAATTTTTCATCCCCTGAGGAAGCACTCTCCACTGGAACCTGCGATGGGGTTCACAGGCGTTGATGGCTGGGACTGAAAATGCGAATTTAGCCGAATCAGCCGGATTTAAATATATGTGAAAGAAGCAGTCCTTAATGTCAATCACCACTAGGGGCCATTCAGCAGGGAGCATGGATGGAGAAGGCATTCCCTGCTGGAGGGCTCCCATTGGTTCAAGGACTTCATTAACTTTGCGCAGGTCCTGGAGAAATCTCCAGGAACCTGAGGATTTTTTGATCACGAACACTGGAGTGTTCCAGGGACTGGTGGAAGGCTCCAAGTGTCCTTTAGCCAATTCTTGATTAACTAGATCGTTTAGAATTTGCAGCTTTTGAGTAGGTAGGGGCCACTGATCTACCCAAACCGGTGTTTCGGTCTTCCAAACCAGTTTGGGCAGCTGCACTTGCTCAGTGACCCCTCCTAAAAATTTTCTTCTGTCCCAAGTGTCAGTTGCCACTGTTCCATGGCATCTCTTCCCCATAGTGTGATTGGTATGTTTAATACATACGGTTGGAGAGATGCAGGTCTGCCCTCCGGCCCGTATACTGTTATTGTCTCACGGCTCCTGACAGGGAACTGAACTCCTCCCACACCGCTGACTCTTGTGTCCGTTGTGTGGGCTGGCCAACTATGTGGCCAGTCCTTGGAAGCGACGATGGTAACGTCCGCTCCCGTGTCCAAGAGTCCCTCTACCATCACTTTCTGTGGGTGTCTAGACAAGGGGAAATGAACACGACACGTTAGTAAGGGTCGAGAGGTCCTCACTGAGGTTGCCCAGTGGACTTCCGTCAGCGAGTCATTCCTCTGTTCTTCTTCCCATGACACCGCACAGAGAAGGTCATCGGTGGGGATCATTTTGGCCACCGGGAAGCGGTCCTCCAGCTGTATGGGCGGAAGATGGACAGTTAGACAAATTGCAATGTTAGAACTCGTCAGCCCTGTCAGGAGCGTGGGAACTACAAAAATGCCCCTTGCCACCGCTGAAAGATGAGAGACTATTAGGTACATTGTGTCTGGGTCTACTTCCATAGATGGTACGACTTTAACTATTTGTTCATTTTGGTTTAAAAGGGTTAACGGGTGCGTGACAGAAAGGGTTATCCAATTCAGGGGAATACATTGGTTTTGGGGAGAAACGGGGTCTGCCGGAGGTTCTCTTTTCACGGGGTGACTGGGCGTGGTGTTTGGCGCAAGATGGAACGCAACTGAGGGGTTGCTTGTGTCCTCGCGCCCCCCTGAGTGCTCTGCTCCCCGTTTCCCGAGTGCTCACAAGAGCACTGGCGTAGGTCGGGTAAGGAGCTGAAGGTGACCTTTCTTTTTATTCCAGGAGATTTCCTGGGGGGAAGGGGTTCACCATTTATGTTGGTCACCGACCTACAGGCCGAGGACCAGTGAAAACCCTTCCCGCACCTCCGGCAGAGGGATTTGGGTAGAGTGGATAGGTTAGGTTCTGAGGTAGATTTAGGGCAGTGTTTTTTGAAATGACCCTTCTGTCCGCAGTTAAAGCATGTCTGGGGTCCAGTGAAAGCAGCGGCTAATAGGCGTGCTTTATGGGAGTTAGAGCCGATGTTCTTGCAAGCCTCGATCATTTCAACCAGAGAGGGATTTTTTAGCATTTTTAGCGCTTTCTGACAATCTTCATTTGCTTTTTCAATGACCAATTTATTGAATAGAATTTCTTGACTTTCTTTCTGATTAACTTGCCTTTTGATTGCCTCTTTTAATCTCGTGATAAAATCTATAAATGGTTCTTTTGGGCCTTGATTAATTAGAGTGAAAGAGGGTGTCTGGACATATGCATCCGCCACCCTCTTTACAGCTTCTAGTGCCAATTCTTTAGAAATTTCTAGAAATTTGGGTTCAATTCTTGATTGATCCCCTCTGGTTGAATAGCTGCCCTCACCATAAAGCATGTCTATTGCCTGCTTTACTGGAATTCCCCTTCTTTCCATCTTTTCATTTACGTACGTCATGATTAATTTTTTCCATTCAGCTTCAAACACTGAAGACTGAATGGTTGTGAACAGTCCATTAATTACGGCTCTTATGTCATATGGTATTAATAGGTATGCCAGGAAGAAGGACTCTAAAAGACCGATAGTGTATGGAGCTCCCAATCCATATTCAACCATTGCTTTTTTGATATCTTTTAGCATGGGGTATGAAATTGGTCTCCATTCGGGAGCCTTTCCTTCCTCCAGGAAAACTGGGAAAGCCTTTAGAAATTCTGTATCATTAGCTTGCGCTGCTTCTTCCCTGAAAGGCTTCCAGATGTTAGGCATCTCGTTTCGCCTTTCAGGGGAGCGCTGGGTATGATCTGAGTCATTGTCTGTGTCGGTGTTTTGGTAGCGGCAGGCGGGGTAGGCCTTGGTGTTGTGGGCCCTATGGGCGTGGCCATGTTGCCGGAAGCCGGCTCTGGCCTTTGGCCTGGCCCCGCCCCTCGCCCCTCTTTCACCCCCGGAAGATAACCTCTCAGGGGAGGAGGCGGAACTGGAGGGAGTGGACGAGCACGTGGGTGACTCAGGGGAGGGGTCTCTGACGCGCGCAGGAGGAGGTGGAGGTGGTCTGGAGGGTGGTACTACGAGGGCCCGCCCCCTCTTTTCCCGCGCTGATGGTTCCCGCGGTGCCTCTTCCCGCCTCCGCTCCGCGCGTCTCTTGTCCCCCTTCTCCTTGCCGCCATTTTGTGCTCGCCGTGATGGTCTCTTCTCCCTCCCGCCATCTTGTGTGTGCCGCGATGAGTGTGACGCAGTTGGTTTTTCTTGGATTGTGGCTGGTTCGTGGAGGCTGCTGTTCTCGTTCATCATCTGGTGCTGTAGCACCATCAGAACTAGCCTCCAGGCAATGAGCGCCTCTTTTGCCGTTCGGTCCCCCCTGTCATTATCACGCCACAGGCTGTAACCAATTACTTGCCACTCTTCGGCAGTGGTGTTATCAGTTAATTTGTGGCTTTTTTTATCCAGCCATTTGGCGAGTGCTTTGGCAGATTTTTTATCTAGGGGGTGACCGTGCTCAATAATAAAGTCTTTGAGGCGTCTATACACAAATTTCTGGGAGGTGGACAGTGCGAGCCCCATCTCGATGTTATTAAAATCCTCCCTTTTCTGTTTCTTGTGTTGGGGTGTTGGTGTTGGGGTGGGTGCGGAATGTCCCCAGCTGCTCACCTTCTCCGGTGTGTCGACCCGTGCAGCTCTGCAGCCCACAGTCGTCCGTCCAGCTGGGGGGACCGGCGGGACGATCACCTCTCCTGGCGACATCTGAACCCAAGTGGAGACACAGGAGTTCTCTCAATGTGAGAGACCTTCAACTGTGCCCCACGTTGGGCGCCACTTGCCACGGCCCGTGGGGGAAAGGGAATGGGGACGCGGCACTGCAAAG
>NW_020931440.1:0-3782 GCF_003984885.1 Neopelma chrysocephalum | reverse complement strand
CCAAACAGGAAACAAGGATTGACCAGAGTAGCTTTTCACATAAATAACATAAGCAATAAGTCATCTTTAGTAACCAAGTTTGAGCCAGGGACCAGACCTATGAGAAATAAAACAATCCGGTTTTATTATAAGTAAATTGATTTAAGTGGGAAGCAGGGGGTGTTGGGATTTTTCTTATCTCTCATTCAATTTCGGGAATTTTAGGCACCTCCCGAAGATTGTAAGATGAAAGGCCCCATCAGGGCTGGACACCAAGGGAATATTGCAGTCGAGGTAGGATACAATATATAAAAATGGAAAATTTACACCGGCCACGTGGCAGGTCTTTGTGTGCAAAAGAACCCCCCTGTACAGTACAGGGGGGTACGTCATCAATCAATCAGGCGGGAGGGTGACACCCTCTCCCAGGTTTGAAAAATTACCTTTTAAGGTAAAATACCCGTTACCTGCTGAATATTCAACATCTTAGGTGGCCAAAGGGTACAAAGGGAGAGCGCTTTTCGAACCAGGCGTGCTTTTCCAGGCGGGTGGCTTGGGACTGCACCCAGCACTGCAAGAAAGGATTCTTTTCTGTAAGTTTCCTTGTCCTGCAAGTGGGTTTTTTTGCTGTTTTATAAATTGGGAAAAGAGATTTTTCTCACAATTTTGGGCCTCGCCCGGGATCCAACGCCCGGCGGCCCTGGGCTGGGGGCCAACATCCAGGAAGGCGTGCGCCCTACCCAGCTTGGCAGTCGGAGGACGGGACCCCCCGGTTCAGGGCGGCTGCGGAAAAGGACCCAGGAAACACGGTTGCAGAACAAGGAAAGCAGAAGAAGAGCCGGCTGGCATATAGGATTTAAAAAGACCGTGGCAACACACGAGCCACAGGAGCCTGGTAAGGGAATCATTTAAGCCTAAGGGGGTGGACTGGGGTCCCTTGGGGGGCGGATTGGGGTCCCTTGGGGGGGCGGATTGGGTTTCGGGAGAGTGCGTGAGAGTGACTGAGACGTGCCTAAAGGTGCGAAGCAAGAGGGAGTCTTTTTAACTGTGTTTCCACGTCTCTCATGAGAGGACTGGCCAGTGAAGAGACGAAGTGATTGGTGAGACGTAAGACTGAGAACTCCTGTGGAAGAGAAAGGGGGGAGAATAAAAATTGGAAGGGGTTAGTCTGGGGTAACTTGCAATAGGAATTTGATACGTTCTCAGCACGGACGGGAACGGGGCAAAATAAGCGCCGTGTGTGTCCCGGTGGGGCAGGGGCAGTGAAACGGTTGCTGTCTTTGTTTAAAAGGGTGCCCATGTGCTCCAACAGGGCGGAGGCGGTGACAGAGGCGGTGACGGAGGGAGCTCGGCAGCACCATGGCAGAGGAAGTCCAAAAGCATTCTGTGCACACACTTGTGTTCAGGTCTTTGAAGAGAACCCATGATACGTTTGTAGCTGATAATGCCAAGCCCATCCCATTAGATGAAGAAAGTCACGAAGTGAAAATGGCAGTGAAGCTGTGTACAGAGTACGGCTCAGCGTTGCACAAGCTGACTCTCAAAGAGAACTTCAGAGAGAAAGGAGGTGCGAACACCGGGGATCCATATGGACACAAACAGTACTCTGGAAATCAAGGACAAGAAGTTGAGTATATGGTAACTGGTACACACCCATACCCACCTGGGCCTGGTGTGGCTTTGACAGCAGATACTAAGGTCCAGAGGATGCCTAGTGAATCTGCAGCCCAGTCCTTGGCTGTAGCACTTCCTGCTTCTCAGTCCAGGTTGGATGCAAATCGAACAGCTGCTGGTGTGGGTGATGTTTACAGGCATGCTGGAATATCTGAGTGTTCACAGCCTCCTGGGATGTCCGTGGCCATGCTGGAAGCTGGTGGAAACAAAAATTCTGCATTAATGCCAAAGAAGGCTCCAACCATGCCCAAACCCCAGTGGCATCCACCTTGGAAACTGTACAGAGTTATCAGTGGTCACCTGGGCTGGGTGAGATGTATTGCAGTAGAACCAGGAAATCAGTGGTTTGTTACTGGCTCTGCTGACAGAACCATAAAGATTTGGGACCTTGCTAGTGGCAAATTGAAATTGTCTTTGACAGGACACATCAGTACTGTACGAGGGGTGATAGTAAGTGCAAGAAGTCCATACCTTTTTTCCTGCGGAGAAGACCAACAAGTGAAATGCTGGGATCTTGAGTACAATAAGGTTATCAGACATTACCAGGGTCACCTAAGTGCTGTCTATGGTTTAGACTTGCATCCAACAATAGATGTACTGGTAACATGTAGCAGAGATTCAACAGCACGAATTTGGGATGTAAGGACGAAGGCCAGTGTGCACACACTATTGGGACACACAGATGCAGTAGCGACAGTGAAGTGCCAAGCTGCAGAACCACAAATTATTACAGGCAGTCATGACACAACCATACGGCTCTGGGATTTAGTGGCAGGAAAAACTTGTGTTACTTTAACAAATCACAAGTAATCTGTAAGAGCAGTAGTGCTGCATCCAAGACATTACACATTTGCATCTGGTTCTCCAGATAATATTAAGCAGTGGAAATTCCCAGATGGAAACTTCATTCAGAACCTCTCAGGCCACAATGCTATTATCAACACACTGGCTGTAAATTCTGATGGTGTTCTGGTCTCGGGAGCTGATAATGGTACTATGCATCTTTGGGACTGGAGAACTGGATACAACTTCCAGAGAGTTCAAGCAGCTGTACAGCCAGGTTCTTTGGACAGTGAATCAGGAATATTTGGTTGTGTTTTTGACCAGTCAGAAAGCAGATTGCTAACTGCTGAAGCTGATAAAACCATAAAAGTATACAAAGAAGATGATACTGCGACTGAAGAAACTCATCCTGTCAGCTGGAAACCAGAAATTATCAAGAGAAAACGATTTTAATGCGGCAACATACTACTTCTGTAATTTTGTTTTGGCCTCCTGAGAGGACTATTGAGTATTATGGACCGGCCACATGGGCACAAGATGGTACGTGGGGTTACCGTACACCTATTTATATGCTCAGTCGAATCATACGACTCCAAGCTGTAGTGGAAATAGTTATAAATCAGACTGCAAAGGGATTACAACTAATAGCTGAACAACAGCGCCAAAGTAGAGCAGCCATATACCAAAACAGATTGGCCCTAGACTATCTTTTGGCAGAGGAAGGAAAATTTAACACCTCAGACTGCTGCTTACAAATTGATGATAATCATGAAGCTGTAATGGAAATAGCCTCCAACATCTGAAAAATCGCCCATGTCCCTGTTCAAAAGTGGCATTGTACAGGCAATTATCTCTGTACTTACTGTTTCTCCCAGGGCACTTCATGTCCCCCTGCCTTCGCCAGAGTTGCCCATCTATTCCAGTATCTAACAAATGCAGGCACAATTGTGACATTTTCTCCATAGTCTGGTACACAACCATTAGAGAAATAAAGCCTTTTGCTTCTGAACTTCTGAAATGGCCTTTTACTGAATGCCACATACTAGAGGCTCTGCAAGTCAACACGAAGCATTACAAGAAATACTTAAATCACATTTTATTTTTCAAGTTCAAAAATAACAATTAGCTTTATTTAACATGTTACACGTATCAGATTTAAAATATCATGCTCTATTTAAATATCTGAATGACAACACTATACAAATAAAATGTTACACAAAATAGATTTAAGAAAATGTTTTGGTCTTCCATCTGAACAATAAATAGACAGGCACTTCTACATGTACAAAGAAAGCAACCACTATTTAGAAGAATTCTTAGAAGCAAGATGTGGAAATACAGAAGAT
>NW_020931439.1:0-882 GCF_003984885.1 Neopelma chrysocephalum | reverse complement strand
GTTTCCCTTTCCAGGGAGGAACTGCACCACCCACCTCCTCCAAAAAGCTGCACCATGGCCATCCCCGAGCCCCTCTCTGGCACAACAGGACCCCACTTCACTCTGCCCACGGATTTTGCTGGAAAAAACTTTATTTTCCAAGATTTGGAGCCCCCCTGGAGCCCCTCCGCTGTGACAGTGTGGCCCCGCAGCCAGTGGGGACGGGACATCCATCAGCATCCCGCAATCCCAGCGGGACCAGGGAACAAACTCCAGCAGTGCTGCAACCTCACGGGTTCCCCAAAAACCAGGGGCCACATGAGTCTTCCCCCCCAACCTCCTCCATCCCATGGGACGGGGTCGGGCACCTTCTGGGAGCCCTTTTTCCTTAGTCCCCACGGGGAGGATTTTGGGGGTGCCAGGCAAAGCTACCCCGAGTCTCTGCTGTCTGGTCACACCCCACGGCTCATCCAGACGTTTTCTCCGATCCGGATCCCAGCTGTCTCTCCAAGTGAGGCTGCGGGGTGTAATCCTGAGGGAGAAGGAAGAAGAGGAGCAGGAAGGCCCCTCCCGTGGCCCCGGGGCTGCCGCCCGCCCCTCAGGCCGCTGTGGTGGCCCCGGGAGGTGCCCCCGGCTCACCTGCCCCCGGCAGGCCCGCAGCAGCACCCCGGCCTGGAGCAGGCACCACAGCTCGCCCAGCAGCGACACCAGCACGTGCAGGATGTCGCTCCACCGGCCCACCGTGAGCAGGAGGATGAAGAGGCCGCCCATCCGCACCAGGACCGTCCGGAACACCGGCCCCCCATCTGCGCTCTGCCGGGCCTCCTCTGCGGGGACACGGCGCTGGAGACACCCGGGGGGACACTGTGCCCTCCCCAGACCCACAACGGGGACACTGTGCCC
>NW_020931438.1:0-873 GCF_003984885.1 Neopelma chrysocephalum | reverse complement strand
GTTTCCCTTTCCAGGGAGGAACTGCACCACCCACCTCCTCCAAAAAGTTGCACCATGGCCATCCCCGAGCCCCTCTCTGGCACAACAGGACCCCACCTCACTCTGCCCACGGATTTTGCTGGAAAAAACTTTATTTTCCAAGATTTGGAGCCCCCCTCCGCTGTGACAGTGTGGCCCCGCAGCCAGAGGGGACGGGACATCCATCAGCATCCCGCAATCCCAGTGGGACCAGGGAACAAACTCCAGCAGTGCTGCAACCTCATGGGGTCCCCAAAAACCAGGGGCCACATGAGTCTTCCCCCCCGACCTCCTCCATCCCATGGGACGGGGTCGGGCACCTTCTGGGAGCCCTTTTTCCTTAGTCCCCACGGGGAGGATTTTGGGGGTGCCAGGCAAAGCCACCCCGAGTCTCTGCTGTCTGGTCACACCCCACGGCTCATCCAGACGTTTCCTCCGATCCGGATCCCGGCTGTCTCTCCAAGTGAGGCTGCGGGATGTAATCCTGAGGGAGAAGGAAGAAGAGGAGCAGGAAGGCCCCTCCCGTGGCCCCGGGGCTGCCGCCCGCCCCTCAGGCCGCTGTGGTGGCCCCGGGAGGTGCCCCTGGCTCACCTGCCCCCGGCAGGCCCGCAGCAGCACCCCGGCCTGGAGCAGGCACCACAGCTCGCCCAGCAGCGACACCAGCACGTGCAGGATGTCGCTCCACCGGCCCACCGTGAGCAGGAGGATGAAGAGGCCGCCCATCCGCACCAGGACCGTCCGGAACACCGGCCCCCCATCTGCGCTCTGCCGGGCCTCCTCTGCGGGGACACGGCGCTGGAGACACCCGGGGGGACACTGTGCCCTCCCTGGCCCTACAACAGGGACACTGTGCCC
>NW_020931437.1:0-393 GCF_003984885.1 Neopelma chrysocephalum | reverse complement strand
CTGACAGATTCTTTCCACCACAATTACAGAGAGAATAATGGCTGAGAAACAACACCCATATGTCCCTATTAACTTCTCAGTCTGTCTAATCTCTCCTGTTATCACTATAATATCTGAGATGTGATGAGGGCTTTGTAAGTACACAGATTAGACAGACTGAGAAGTTAATAGGGACATATGGGTGTTGTTTCTCAGCCATTATTCTCTCTGTAATTGTGGTGGAAAGAATCTGTCAGCAGAAATGCACTCCCCAGTAATACATTGCTGCAGCATGTTGGTAAATGTTGCGGAGAGTGCTGGTCTGACAGATTCTTTCCACCACAATTACAGAGAGAATAATGGCTGAGAAACAACACCCATATGTCCCTATTAACTTCTCAGTCTGTCTAATCT
>NW_020931436.1:0-501 GCF_003984885.1 Neopelma chrysocephalum | reverse complement strand
GCCTAATTTGCATACAGGCCCCGCCCAGGAGGCAGCACCGCCCCGGGCGGGGCCGGGGAGAGCCCGGGCTGGGACCGAGAGCGGGACCCGCGACCCTGCCCAGCCCCGAACCCCCCACCGGGACCCGCGACCCTTCCCAGCCCGGAACCCCCCGACCGGGACCCGCGACCCTTCCCAGCCCGGGACCCCCGACCGGGACCCCGACCCTGCCCAGCCCGGGACCCCCGAGCGGGACCCCCGACCCTGCCCAGCCCGGGGGGACCCCGCTCCGGCTGCCCGACCCTGCCCGGGGGACCCGGCAGAACCCAGCCCGGGGGGACCCGGCTCCCGACGCTGCCCGCGGGGAACCGACCCTACCCAGCCCGGAGGACCGGGCTCCTGCTGCCCGACCCCCGGCCCTGCCCGGGGGAACCGGACCGAGCCCAGCCCGGCGGGAGCAGCCCCGCGCAGGGCCCCGGGCCCCGGGCAGGGCAGGGAGCGCGGTGTGACCCAGGTCCGTTC
>NW_020931435.1:495-590 GCF_003984885.1 Neopelma chrysocephalum | reverse complement strand
CGACCCTGCCCAGCCCGGGACCCGCGACCCTGCCCAGCCCGGGACCCCCGACCCTGCCCAGCCCGGGACCCCCGACCCTGCCCAGCCCGGGACCC
>NW_020931435.1:0-395 GCF_003984885.1 Neopelma chrysocephalum | reverse complement strand
CTGGGACCGAGAGCGGGACCCGCGACCCTGCCCAGCCCCGAACCCCCCACCGGGACCCGCGACCCTTCCCAGCCCGGAACCCCCCGACCGGGACCCGCGACCCTTCCCAGCCCGGGACCCCCGACCGGGACCCCGACCCTGCCCAGCCCGGGGGACCCCGCTCCGACTGCCCGACCCTGCCCGGGGGACCCGGCAGAACCCAGCCCGGGGGGACCCGGCTCCCGACGCTGCCCGCGGGGAACCGACCCTGCGCAGCCCGGAGGACCGGGCTCCTGCTGCCCGACCCCCGGCCCTGCCCAGGGGAACCGGACCGAGCCCAGCCCGGCGGGAGCAGCCCCGCGCAGGGCTCCGGGCCCCGGGCAGGGCAGGGAGCGCGGTGTGACCCAGGTCCGTTC
>NW_020931434.1:0-814 GCF_003984885.1 Neopelma chrysocephalum | reverse complement strand
CTCCCCTCGTTACCAGCCCCTCTCCCCTCACTGCCAGCCCCTCTCCCAGCCCCTCTCCCCTCGCTGGTTCCTCGCCCCCGGAGGCTGTGGCACCGTGCCCGTCGCAGCCCCGGCGCTGGCAGGGCCGGCAGGATGGCACAGCCGATGCCCCACAGCCCCAGGGCTGCCCAGCCCCGGCTGCTCTCCCGCAGCTGGCACCCAGCAGCTCCTCCCGCACGGATCCAGGTGGTGCCCGTGCCTTTCGGGAGGGTGATCCCGACCGTGAGCAGCTGTTGGACGCCCGTGCCAGGTCCTGTCCCTGCCCTGCCGTGTGCCCAGTGCCCTCCTGTGCTCGGCACCGCCCTGCTGCCGGGGCAGGGTGCAGGGGCAGTGCCCCTGGCAGCACATGGGGAGCTCAGGGCAGCTGCAGCACAGCCCCACAGCAGCAAGAGCGTGGCCAGGAGCAGGGCAGGGGCATCTTGGAGCCACACAGGAACATGGAATGGTTTGGGTTGGAAGGGACCTTAAAGCTCATGGAGCTCCTCCCCCCTGCCACGGGCAGGGACACCTCCCACCGTCCCGGGTGGCTCCAACCTGGCCTTTGACGTTTCCAGGGCTGGGGCAGCCACAGCTTCTCTGGGCAACCTGTGCCAGGGCCTCCCCACCCTCTGAGTAAAGAATTCCTCATAATATCTGATTAAACCTGCCCTCCTTCAGCTTAAAGCCCTTTCCCCGTGTCCTGGTCACTCCATGCCCTTGGGAGAAGGGCTCCAACCTTATTGCAAAGCCCCCTTTAGGTGCTGGAAGGGGCTTCCAAAGCCACCTGTGACTTTGA